>NC_086327.1:142666135-142966135 GCF_036172605.1 Pelobates fuscus | reverse complement strand
AAGAGACTATTGATAAGAACAGATAACAGGGTGGTAGCTGCCTACCTGAACCACCAAGGGGGCACAAAGAGCTATCAGCTGCTTTCTCAACTGCAACGGTCCATGATTCACCTGAAAGACCTAAAACCGGTATACTTACCAGGAACAGAAAATACCATAGCAGACTTCCTGAACAGAGCAAGTATAGAGCCAGGAGAATGGTCTCTGAACAGGGAAGTCTTCCTACAGTTAGTGAAGACATAGATTTGATGGCCACATCGAGAAACTCACAAACAACCAGATTCTTCTCGAGATGGAAAGACAACCAAGCCGAAGCCCAGGATGCCCTATCCCAAAGGTGGGAGTTCGAGTTGGCATACATTTTTCCACTGATACTACTATTAAGCAAATTACTGAGTAAAATTTGGAAGGATAATTGCACAGGGATTGCAATCATACCATCATGGCTGAGGAGACCTTGGTTCCCGCTCCAGTTACGGATGAGCCAATCATGTTTTGGGCCGGAATCATGGGAAGAGAGCTGGTCGGCCCCTTTAGGGTCTCCGAAGGTGTAAAGATGACCTCTGCAAAGTATGTGGAGTTTCTGACTGACCACTTTCTTCCCTGGTACAGAAGGAAGAACTATGCTTTCTGTAATAAAATCATCTTCACGCATGACAATGCACCATCTCATGCTGCAAAGAATACCTCTGCATCAATGGCTGCTATGGGGGTAAAAGGAGAGAAAGTCATGGTGTGGCCTCCATCCTCCCCTGACCTCAATGCTATTGAGAACCTTTGGAGCAACCTCAAGCAAAACATCTATGAGGGTGGGAGGCAGTTTACATCCAAACAGCAGCTCTGGGAGGCTATTCTGACATCTAGCAAACAAATTCAAGCAGAAACTGTCCAAAAACTCACAAGTTCAATGGATGCAAGATTTGTGAAGCTGCTTTCAAATAAGGGGTCCTATGTTAAAATGTAACGTGACCTGTTAAAATGTTGTTATACGTTTGATTGAAATAGCTTTTGATTTGAGTAAATATGCTGCAAACACAACAAATGACAATTTTCAGTTCTTTACAGCCTATAAAGTGTTTTGAAACTTACTGTGCGTAATAATTTGGAACAGTGCATTGTAAGTTTTTTATGTTTAAAAAATACTGTTATCATTAGGAGGTTTGTTCAATAACATTTTAAATTTTACTCTAAATAGTTGATAACATGAGAATTATGCTGACTGTTATTTACATCAATTATTTAGGTAAATGAGAAAAATATTATTTGCATAATAATTTGGATCAGGGTGTAATACACTGCTACAATCCTGGAGATGCTCTACATCAGCTTCCTATAATAAAACATGGGACGGTAGATAAGGGAATCTCTTGTGATGCACCTAGCGTGGCAGACATATTGAATTTCCTTCAAGAGGGTCTGGATAAGAGGGCTTAGTCTAAGCACTCTGAAAGTACAAGTTTCGGCAATTTCAGCCATGACAAATACCAAACGGGCCCTGAATACTTATGATTAGGTTTTTTTAGTGCAGTTTTGAGGATAAGACCACCTACCAAACAGTTGGCAATTTTTGAGACTTGCCTCTAGTACTAAATGCTCTCATTAAAAGTACCATTTGACCACTAGAAGATATAGGAATTTATTTGCTCACCATGAAAACTCTATTCCTAATAGCAATTACATTGTTCAAAAGAGTTTCAGAGATCCAGACATTAAGTTCTGCGTTCCATCAGGATCGGGTGGTGCTGATTACTAGACCTGGCTTTCTTCCGAAACTAGTTTCTAGATTCCACATTCAACAAGAAATTGTTCTGCCTTCATTCTTTCTGAATCCAGCAAACGAGTTAGAATTAGCATGGAGCAAATTGGATGGGATTGGATGGCTGCTCACTTCCTTAAACTCAATCTGTCCAAAACAGAACTTCTGGTCTTTCCTCCCTCAAGTGTTGCTACTCCCGTGTCTGTCTACGGCGCCACCATCACCTCTACCTCGCAGGCTTACTGCCTAGGTGTTCCCTTTGAATCCGACCTCTCCTTCACCCCTCATGTCCAGTTGATCGCTAAATCCTGCCGCTTCCATCTCAAAAACATAGTTCGCATCCGCCCCTTTTTAACACCACACACGGCTACGGTGTTGGTCCATGCCGTTGTTCTTTCTCGTCTCGACTACTGCAATCCCCTTCTTAGTGGTCTTAGATTGCACCAAGGCTAATTTTCCTGTCTGCCCGCACCTCCCACGCCTCCCTCTTCTGTCAGTCCCTACATTGGCTTCCAGTTAGATATAGGGCTTTATTTAAGATTCTGGTGCTTGCTTACAAGTCCCTACATAATTCTGCTCCAACCTACCTATCCTCCCTAATACATTAGTATGTTCGGTTGAGGCCCCTGCGCTCTGCTGAAGACCTATGTCTATCCTCTGTCCATACTCCAAATTCTGATGCCCGCCTCCAAGACTTCTCCAGGGCTGCACCTTTTCTGTGGAACTACCTTCCCTTCTCCGAGACTTTCACCCAGTCTCCACTCCTTCAAAAAATCTTTGAAAACTCCACTCCCGCCCCCCCAATAACTCCTCTCCAACAACTGTCAAAAATAACCTAAGTTCCCAGTGCATACTTTTCTAGCAACCTATTTCATTACCCCTACTTATACCCTTTGTGTCACTCTTCCCCACTCCCTCTAGAATGTAAGCTCATTGAGCAGGGCCCTCAACCCCTCTGTTCCTGTGCGTCCATTTGTCTGGTTACAATTACGTGTCTGTTAATCCACCCATTGTGCAGTGCTACGGTATTTTGCTGGCGCTATATAAATAATAAAATAATAATAACATGATGAGATGCCTAAGCGTCTACTTACAGAGATCAAAGGTTTTCAGAAAGTCAGCAAAGCTTTTTATTCTACCTTCAGGCAGTAAAAAAGGGGAAGCAGCATCCACTACAACATTGAGACGGTGGCTATCTCTAGTGATTAAAAGGGCTTACACTTCCCAAGTCCATCAGGTTCCGAGTGTCATCAGACCACATTCAACAAGAAAGCTGGGTGTAACGGACCATTTCAGCACACAAGGGGTTAAAATCCGTTTAGGCGATATTCCCCTTTCAGACATAAAGGCAGCTTCAGTAAAACACCAACCTCCCGAACCACATACAAGGGAATGCTCCAAACTCCCGAACTGCATACAAGGGAATAAGGTAGCACTCCAAACTCCCGAACCGGAACCTCACGAATAGCTGCTAGCAGACGAACAGGAAAAGCTCCCAAGCGGCTTACACTCCTAGCAATCAGTCTCTATCAGCATACAGTGAATCCCCCCAAGAACGAGACAGAGCTCCGTGTTGAGGGTCAAGCAGTGGTCTGGTTTATTCAGGGCTACCCGCCCAGTATTTATGCAGGTCTCCCACCTGGTGGACACTCCCCTAGGGGACCAGATGGAAGACTGTATCACAGCCAGACATGTATCACATTTCAGACACACAGAGGTAAAACTTTCCCACAATGCATCCTAATTCCCTCCCTCTATCCTGGGGATAATTGAGAAGTAATCCAATTATCTCCCAGGACAGAGGCAAGACTCGATTATACACGTGGGGACACAAAGACAGTAAAACACCTTAAAATACATAAAGTCACCTTTTATACATAAAACACAGACATTTCACATATCCCCAGATAGCTGGAATCTGAGCGCACAAAACTACCGAATAGCGCTCAGATCCTATTCACACAGTTCAATTGCCATGGAGCCAAAGTCTTTAATTACACGAATAGGCTCCATGGCATAGCTATCTGGGTTAACACATTCACATAACACAAGTACCGAATGAACATGTGTTCGGTTTAAACGGCACGAAGAAGAACCAGGAGGCGGACAGCTCAGCGGTGTTCGTGCAACTAAGAGTCCGTGTTTAGATACATGGTGTAAGCGCTGAACACCGCTGGCCGCTCGGGACTTTTAAAATGGCCGCCGCCACGTGTTCGGTAAACGAACAAAGACCACCCTGCATACGTCAATTAGGCTGCGGTTAACCGCAGCTTCAGGGAGGTAAATTGGCGGCACACTCCAGCTCCCAGGTGGTCACTCCTTCGGTAGTTTGTTCGGTAGATAAAATCTACCGAACACCCCGGCAGAAAGGCACGAATAAGCCTTTCTGCAGGGAAAATAAGTCTTTTAACATCTGGTCCATAGTCCAAAGGCAGCAGGCGGCAACCAGGCTTCTCCAATGCAATGTGGCGAGATTGCTCTTGTCACACTGGGTACTTCATGGGCTTCAAGAGCAGAGGTGCCGGTTGAGGATATTTGTAAGGCAGGTACATGGTCCTCTCCGATTTGTTAAACACTACAAACTGGATTTGTTTTCCTTAAATGATTCTCGCTTTAGGAAGGGTGTTCTTGCCTCTGTGGCAGGGCAAAATTAATAAATACTTTGATTTACTTTCAGCATCAATCGACTACTGTATTAACTGCCTTTGGTTAAATCCCACCTTTTTCAGTGCTTGGGTAATACCCATATGTGATGCTGCCACGTATGGCCAGGAAAGTAGAAAATGGTTTCCATGCTTAGCGTTATTTTATTTTCCTGGCTATTATACATGGCAGCATCACGCTCCCTCTCTTCTGGATTCTTCAACTGGCGCTATTTAACAAGACTGAGGGGTTTAGAGGGGAAGGGGCTATTATTGGAAAGTCATGACAGCCGAGAGGAGGAGGTTACCCATATGTGATGCTGCCAAGTATAATAGCCAGGAAAAGAAAATTACAGTAAGTATGGAAACAATCTATTTCTCTCAATTCTGTCCTAAATAGGTAACGTTTCATTTATAAAATGACAATTGGAAATCATAAAGCAGTGAATTTAAGAAATAATAATAATAATAATAAGTATATATACATATATAAAATCCTATGCTTTAAACTTGATGCAGGGTCATTATATAAATAATACTGAACTTATTCCATGCATTCTTATTGATACTGAGAGAATCACACCACACCTCTTGTAAAAAAAAAAAAAAAACACACACTAGACAGTGGTCTACCAGGGAGAATGTTTTTTTTAGTAACATAGTTACAGAGCTGAAAAGAGACTTGCGTCCATCAAGTTCAGCCTTCCTCACATATGTTTTTGCTGTTGATCCAAAGAAGGAAAAAACCCAGTCTGTAGCACTGCCCAATTTTGCCACAAACTAGGAAAAAAATCCTTCTTGACCCCAAAATAGCAGTGAGATGTCTCCATGGATCAGGCAGCTATTACCCCACTAGTCTTTTGAGAATTTACATGTGAAATTGCAAAACAAAGGCCACGTGTGCCACGTTTTAAAGAAACACTCCAAACACTATAAACAATCAATGCAGCATCCTAGCACCCCCATCGTAATAAGTATTAAATATGTTTTAGAGTTTTCTGATTTCCTACCCAGGCTTCCTGCCTCTACTACAGCCACAGGAGAAGCGTAAGCTCCTCTGCTCAGGAACTTCTGTTAGCTCATCTGAGCTAAGCTGAGCGGTACAGGGCTAGCTCATTGGCTGAGAATGCTGGCTGATTGCTCTTAGCCAACAAATAAAGCCCTGCGCACCTATGGAGTTAGATCAGACAGACATTTACAGAGGTTAAAACCTGGCTCTTATCTTTATATCTACATGGTATTAATAATAAAATATATTCGTGTCTCTCTCGCTCTCTCTCAGTGACTGTCTCTCTCGCTCTCTCTCAGTGACTGTCTCTCTCGCTCTCTCTCAGTGACTGTCTCTCTCTCTCAGTGACTGTCTCTCTCTCTCTCAGTGACTGTCTCTCTCTCAGTGACTGTCTCTCTCTCTCAGTGACTGTCTCTCTCTCAGTGACTGTCTCTCTCTCTCAGTGACTGTCTCTCTCTCAGTGACTGTCTCTCTCAGTGACTGTCTCTCTCTCAGTGACTGTCTCTCTCAGTGACTGTCTCTCTCTCTCAGTGACTGTCTCTCTCTCTCAGTGACTGTCTCTCTCTCTCAGTGACTGTCTCTCTCTCTCAGTGACTGTCTCTCTCTCTCAGTGACTCTCTCTCTCTCAGTGACTCTCTCTCTCTCAGTGACTCTCTCTCTCTCAGTGACTCTCTCTCTCTCAGTGACTCTCTCTCTCTCAGTGACTGTCTCTCTCTCTCTCTCAGTGACTGTCTCTCTCTCTCTCTCTCAGTGACTGTCTCTCTCTCTCAGTGACTGTCTCTCTCTCTCAGTGACTGTCTCTCTCTCTCAGTGACTGTCTCTCTCTCTCAGTGACTGTCTCTCTCTCTCAGTGACTGTCTCTCTCTCTCAGTGACTGTCTCTCTCTCTCAGTGACTGTCTCTCTCAGTGACTGTCTCTCTCAGTGACTGTCTCTCTCAGTGACTGTCTCTCTCAGTGACTGTCTCTCTCAGTGACTGTCTCTCTCTCTCAGTGACTGTCTCTCTCTCTCAGTGACTGTCTCTCTCTCTCAGTGACTGTCTCTCTCTCTCAGTGACTGTCTCTCTCTCTCAGTGACTGTCTCTCTCTCTCAGTGACTGTCTCTCTCTCTCAGTGACTGTCTCTCTCTCAGTGACTGTCTCTCTCTCTCTCTCTCAGTGACTGTCTCTCTCTCTCTCTCTCTCTCAGTGACTGTCTCTCTCTCTCAGTGACTGTCTCTCTCTCTCAGTGACTGTCTCTCTCTCTCAGTGACTGTCTCTCTCTCTCAGTGACTGTCTCTCTCAGTGACTGTCTCTCTCTCTCAGTGACTGTCTCTCTCAGTGACTGTCTCTCTCTCTCAGTGACTGTCTCTCTCAGTGACTGTCTCTCTCTCTCTCAGTGACTGTCTCTCTCTCTCAGTGACTGTCTCTCTCTCTCAGTGACTGTCTCTCTCTCTCAGTGACTGTCTCTCTCTCAGTGACTGTCTCTCTCTCAGTGACTGTCTCTCTCTCTCTCTCTCTCAGTGACTGTCTCTCTCTCTCAGTGACTGTCTCTCTCTCTCAGTGACTGTCTCTCTCTCTCAGTGACTGTCTCTCTCTCTCTCTCTCTCTCAGTGACTGTCTCTCTCTCTCAGTGACTGTCTCTCTCTCTCAGTGACTGTCTCTCTCTCTCTCTCAGTGACTGTCTCTCTCTCTCTCTCAGTGACTGTCTCTCTCTCTCTCTCAGTGACTGTCTCTCTCTCAGTGACTGTCTCTCTCTCTCTCTCAGTGACTGTCTCTCTCTCAGTGACTGTCTCTCTCTCTCTCAGTGACTGTCTCTCTCTCTCTCAGTGACTGTCTCTCTCTCTCTCAGTGACTGTCTCTCTCTCTCTCAGTGACTGTCTCTCTCTCGCAGTGACTCTCTCTCTCAGTGACTCTCTCTCTCAGTGACTCTCTCTCTCAGTGACTCTCTCTCTCTCTCTCTCTCAGTGACTGTCTCTCTCTCTCAGTGACTCTCTCTCTCTCGCAGTGACTGTGTCTCTCTCTCTCTCAGTGACTGTCTCTCTCTCTCTCTCTCAGTGACTGTCTCTCTCTCGCAGTGACTCTCTCTCTCAGTGACTCTCTCTCTCAGTGACTGTCTCTCTCTCTCTCTCAGTGACTGTCTCTCTCTCAGTGACTCTCTCTCTCTCGCAGTGACTGTGTCTCTCTCTCTCTCTCAGTGACTGTGTCTCTCTCTCTCTCTCAGTGACTGTCTCTCTCTCTCTCTCTCTCTCTCTCAGTGACTGTCTCTCTCTCTCTCTCAGTGACTGTCTCTCTCTCTCAGTGACTGTCTCTCTCTCTCAGTGACTGTCTCTCTCTCTCAGTGACTGTCTCTCTCTCTCAGTGACTGTCTCTCTCTCTCAGTGACTGTCTCTCTCTCTCAGTGACTGTCTCTCTCTCAGTGACTGTCTCTCTCTCAGTGACTGTCTCTCTCTCTCTCTCTCTCAGTGACTGTCTCTCTCTCTCTCTCTCTCTCAGTGACTGTCTCTCTCTCTCAGTGACTGTCTCTCTCTCTCAGTGACTGTCTCTCTCAGTGACTGTCTCTCTCAGTGACTGTCTCTCTCTCTCAGTGACTGTCTCTCTCTCTCAGTGACTGTCTCTCTCTCTCAGTGACTGTCTCTCTCAGTGACTGTCTCTCTCTCTCTCAGTGACTGTCTCTCTCTCTCAGTGACTGTCTCTCTCTCTCAGTGACTGTCTCTCTCTCAGTGACTGTCTCTCTCTCTCTCTCAGTGACTGTCTCTCTCTCTCTCTCTCTCAGTGACTGTCTCTCTCTCTCAGTGACTGTCTCTCTCTCTCAGTGACTGTCTCTCTCTCTCAGTGACTGTCTCTCTCTCTCAGTGACTGTCTCTCTCTCTCAGTGACTGTCTCTCTCTCTCTCTCTCTCTCAGTGACTGTCTCTCTCTCTCAGTGACTGTCTCTCTCTCTCTCTCAGTGACTGTCTCTCTCTCTCTCTCAGTGACTGTCTCTCTCTCTCTCTCAGTGACTGTCTCTCTCTCTCTCTCAGTGACTGTCTCTCTCTCTCTCTCAGTGACTGTCTCTCTCTCTCTCTCAGTGACTGTCTCTCTCTCAGTGACTGTCTCTCTCTCTCTCAGTGACTGTCTCTCTCTCTCTCAGTGACTGTCTCTCTCTCTCTCAGTGACTGTCTCTCTCTCTCTCAGTGACTGTCTCTCTCTCTCTCAGTGACTGTCTCTCTCTCTCTCAGTGACTGTCTCTCTCTCTCTCAGTGACTGTCTCTCTCTCTCTCAGTGACTGTCTCTCTCTCGCAGTGACTCTCTCTCTCAGTGACTCTCTCTCTCAGTGACTCTCTCTCTCTCTCTCTCTCAGTGACTCTCTCTCTCAGTGACTCTCTCTCTCTCTCTCTCTCAGTGACTGTCTCTCTCTCTCAGTGACTCTCTCTCTCTCGCAGTGACTGTGTCTCTCTCTCTCTCAGTGACTGTCTCTCTCTCTCTCAGTGACTGTCTCTCTCTCGCAGTGACTCTCTCTCTCAGTGACTGTCTCTCTCTCTCTCTCAGTGACTGTCTCTCTCTCAGTGACTCTCTCTCTCTCGCAGTGACTGTGTCTCTCTCTCTCTCTCAGTGACTGTGTCTCTCTCTCTCTCTCAGTGACTGTCTCTCTCTCTCTCTCTCTCTCTCTCAGTGACTGTCTCTCTCTCTCTCTCAGTGACTGTCTGCAGCCCCTGGGAGGGGGAGGGGGTATTGCTGTGACTAGTGAATGCGCCATATTGCTCCACCCTACCTGCCTCCGGAACCTGCTTCACACATTCACAGAACACTTCCGGATCGTCACACGTAACCAACCAATGGGAAGCCAGAGGGTGCGATCAGCCAATCAGAGTGTAAGAAGCAGCGTCCAATCAGAGCCGACACCTGCTGAACCAATCAGAATGGCGTATTCGGATCGTTAATGGCGTCTCCCAGGAGGTCGGTGAGTCCCCCCCCACCGTGTCAGAGGCCGCCATTATCCCCTCACAGGGGGGCCGCCATTATTGTTATTATTATCACTTATATTATTATATTGTTATTATTTATTAGTATATTATTATCACTGTTATTATCACTGTTATTATTATATTGTTATTATTATCACTGTTATTATTTATTATTATATTGTTATTATTATCACTGTTATTATTTATTATTATATTGTTATTATCACTGTTATTCTATTTTTATTATTTAATGTTATTATTTGTTGTTATTATTATTATTATATTGTTATTACAGTGTCCTCCTTAGTCCTGTAAAACATTGTTGTTTTTGAGAAACTGCAATAATTACCTTGCAGGACTAAGACTGCCTCTAGGGTCTGTCTACCAGACGGGGGATCTTGTCCACCCTGGGGAGGTGACACATTCCTCATTTTTTTAGAATTTAGTTCAGATATAGTCGAGTCGCGATATACGGATCCAAAAGTATGGCAGATAATCAAAAATCATATAACCAAGGTGTATGACAACGTCTGTTTAGTTTAATCTCCTACCAAACCCCTGTACTGGAAATGACTTGCACAACACTTGCTAAGAACAATCGCAAGAACAGTAGAAGAGCAGTCACGTGATAACTCCGCACTCGGCGACCATTATTGTTCGATTGCAATGGATTTTTACAAGACCATTTAAATTTGAATTCTCGCTAGCTTAGTTAACAGTTTGTCTTTCGTCCAATACTAGAAGTTGTTCCATTATTAACTCTGCTACTAGAAGAGTATATATTACTGTATATAATTCTGTGCCCTAAGAGAATATGTCAACAAAAAAGGAAATACAATGGTGAACATGTTAAATATGGGTTCACATGCTAGCTTGGCCGTGATGGAATTGCAAAACTGCCATGTTTATTATGTGCAAAGAATTAATAATATATTATAAAAATAACATTTCCATGTCAATTAAGTATTTCATCCATTATTAATTGCTTTCAAAAAGGAGGGGAGGTATGAATTTTAGGTTTTCTTTCGGGGAAGGTGTGAGACTAAAAAGGTTAAGAACCCCTACACTAGAGGCGCTTACAGGATTCCAACGCACTCTTAGTCCCTTAAATGACGCTGGACGTCCTTACGCTCTGCATAAGGACATCCAACTTCAGTGAAATCCCCATAGAAAAGCTTTGAAGCAATGCTTCCTATAGGTAGGGCCTAATGCACATGCGCGTTCATTAGGCCCCCTGTCGGATGACATCTGAGGAGGCAAAGCGCCGAGGTGCATCGGTGCTGGATTTGGGCAAGTTAATAAAAAATTTTTTTTTAACCCATTATGTGCCATAGGGGGAGGACTAGAGGGCACTATAGTGTTAAGAATACAGATTTGTACTCCTTACACTGTAGAATCCCTTTAAGGGCAGGTATTTTAATTAAAGGACCACTATAGGCACCCAGACCACTTCAGCTCAATGTGCCAGGTCCCTCTAGTTTTAACCCTGCAGCTGAAAACATAGCAATTTCAGAGAAACTGCTATGTTTCACTGAGGGTTATTACAGCCTCTAGTGGCAGTCTCACTGGAGAAAGGTAAGTGGCTGAAGGGGTTTTAACCCCTTCAGCCCAGAGGAAGGGGGGCCCTGAGGGTGGGGGGGACCTAATGACCCTATAGTGCCAGGAAAACAAGTATTTTTTTTTCTGGCACTATAGTGGTCCTTTATTATTATTATTATTATTATTATTAATATAGCGCCAACAAATTCCGTAGCGCTGTACAATGGGTGGACTAAAAGACACATAATTGAGATCAGACCACTGGACGTACAGGAACAGAGGGGGTTGAGGGCCCTGCTCGATGAGCTTATATGCTAGAGGGAGTGGGGTATAGTGACACAAAGGGTTAAAGTAGGGGAATTAAATAGTTTGTTAGAAAAGGGTTTATTGAGTGCTTGGTAGGTCATTTTTGACAGTTGTAGGAAAGGAGTCATGGGGTGGGGGATGAGAAACCTGCTGACAGTTTAATTGATACGCTTTAATAAAGAAGTGAGTTTTTCAAAGATTTTTTGAAGGAGTGGAGGCTGGGTGAAAGTCTGATTGAGGAGGGAAGGGAGTTCCACAGAATAGGTGCAGCCCTGGAGAAGTCTTGAAGGCGAGCGTCAGAGGTGGGGATCCGGGCAGAGGATAGGCGTAGGTCTTGGGCTGAGCGCAGGGGTCTCGACGGGACATACTTGTGTATGAGGGAGGATAGGTATGTTGGAGCAGCATTATGTAGGGATTTGTAAGCAAGCGCCAGAATTTTGAATTGAGCCCTATATCTAACTGGAAGCCAATGCAGGGACTGACAGAGCGTGGAGGCATGGGAGGTGCGACCAGACAGGAAAATAAGCCTCGCAGCCGCATTCATTATAGAGTGCAGCGGTGCAAGCTGGGAACATGTAAGACCGGTGAGAAGGGTATTGCAGTAGTCGAGGCGAGAGAGAACAACAGCATGAACCAGTATCTTAGCCGCGTCCGGCGTTAGATATGGGCGGATGCGCGCTATGTTCTTGAGTTCTTTAATTAATTTACTCCCTTCTGCCTATGAATGTTACAGGTCAGCACTTTTCATGTCATAGAAGAGCGTTCAGAGTAATTTGTAAGCTGTGAATTGTAAAAAAAAAAAAAAGTGAATTTGGGGCATAAATAGCTGGAAGTGAAAAATTTTTTTTTATTGGTTTAAAATGTAAAATTCACTTACGGGTTTTATTCACTAAATACCAAAGCGAAGCTGAGTTGGAGAATGTTTAAATTCTTTGGTCATCTTTCATAAAAATGTTAATGCGCTATTATTCAGACAATAGGTACAAATTCACCATTTTCCTGATTGCTCTCTTCCTAGCGGATTTGTCCTGCACCTCTCAGTGAGAGTAAAGGATTTTCTTAACACACTCTTTATCGTTTTAATATAACAAATTATTTAAATGGTGAATTGGCAGTGAATTGAGGCACTCAGAGGCATGATCTATACACCAAAACTGCTTCTTTAAGCTAAAGTTGTTTTGGTGACTAGAGTGTCCCTTTAACCCCTTAAGGACACATGACATGTGTGACATGTCATGATTCCCTTTTATTCCAGAAGTTTGGTCCTTAAGGGGTTAAGTATGTGATCTATACACCAAAACTGCTTCTTTAAGCTAAAGTTGTTTTGGTGACTAGAGTGTCCCTTTAAGTATGTAAGCCTGTTATTGAGGTCCCCACAGCAAACTGAACAACATTTTGATCTAGTAATAGGTCTTTCTCTAGGCCAAGTTTTGAACTTGAGAAAGACCTATTACTGGGGCGAAATGTTCAGTTTGGTGTGCTTTTAAGCTCCTTTTTTCCCCTCTGGATTATATGCTGATTGACTTCAGGGTAGAAATGGGTTGAATGCAGCCAGTAAGTGAGTGTTGAAATGAAACGTATGATTTCCATCTGACAATTAAAACTAGTAAGTCAATGTTGTTATACATG
Organism: Pelobates fuscus; assembly: GCF_036172605.1. Taxonomy (NCBI): domain Eukaryota; kingdom Metazoa; phylum Chordata; class Amphibia; order Anura; family Pelobatidae; genus Pelobates; species Pelobates fuscus. Next base: position 142,953,333 of record NC_086327.1, on the reverse strand, counting down.
TCTCCAATAGAGTGAGAGATGTCATGTTTAAAGGGAGCAGGTAAGAATGAAGAAAACCAAAGTAGATGTGACTTGGACATTTTTCTCACATTGGAGTTTGCCTTTTTCCAAAACAGGTCCGGGACCAGTGCTTTAGTGTATAGCCTTTAATATTTGTACTGGAATTCATAAAGCATTTGTGGAATATTAGAGCCTAAATCTGTCCAATGTGACTGATTAAAAGTATGTGGCATTAATTGCTTTCTAGTAAATCCATAGATATATGAAAGGTGATGAGAACTTTGCAGGGACACTTTGTATTGCTGCAGCTAGCAGTATACCAATAGATTTTATTACAGGTTCACTGGTGACTAGAATTGCTAGAACTTGCTCTGAATATGATCTCTTGGCCATGTCACCTGACCACAAAGACAAGAGGGTTAAGTTCTTAATGGCATAATGTTTTTATGGTTTAATTCATACTAGCTGTCAGTGTATTGATTGTTTCTGGAATTGGAGCATGATTTATTTCATCTTTAAATAAATGATCTTACTACTTAACAGTAGCAAATAGAACATTGGTGATCCGAATTGGCAGTCATGTTGCAAAGCACAGCAGGGCACTTCCTTATTGAGAAGCATGCCATTTCCCATTCCTGGGATTTCCCTGGTATATACTACCACTGACTGCAGTGTGTGTGGTAATATGGTCCATATTGTAGTCTTCTTTCACTAAACAAGCATCCCTCTCTCATGTTGTAAGGCCTAGAGCTCATGATAATATATGTCAAGCAGCACTTTTGATATTTTAACCCCTTAAGGACACATGACATGTGTGACATGTCATGATTCCCTTTTATTCCAGAAGTTTGGTCCTTAAGGGGTTAACTTATACTAACAATTCTAATAAAATGACGTAACAAATGCTAGCAAGATAACAAAACAAATACACATGTACACTGTATCCAAAATGGCAGGTCTTAACTTAAAGAAACATACATGTATATAATAATTTGGAACATAACGTCACTTGTTCTCAGCACTGCACTATAAAAGGGGTTAAATACTCAGATCAGCATTCCAAGATGCATCAATTTCTGGTTTTCGTTAACCTTGAAGTCTTGGGGTGATAAGCTCTAGAGTGTGTGGTTAAACAAAGTTCGATCGACAAAGATTTCAGTTTTGAGTGGTATCACCAGCAGAAAAGGTTGTGGTATTTTTGGATTGGTAATTGTAGAAAGTAATCTTGTGATTCTGGCTGAATGTTAAAAGACATTCTCTGTCAGATACTGATACTGGATTGTAATGTACCCCCTAGGGCCTACTTGACCTTGCCAGGTAATGAATATGTGCTGCTAGGATACTTCCACTGGAGCTATATCCACAAAGTTATCTCACCATCTACTTCGTAGAAATGTACACTGACACAGTTTACATAATTTATAAAAAATATTTTTTATTCTATGAATCTGGGGCCCCTGTCACACCTGCATCTTGTGCAGTTTTGTTGTAGTGGATTGTGTGACTTTATAGCTGGCGCTGCGTACATCCTACTGACTATACAATTCCCATATCATCTCTGTAAATTGAATACATTTTAAAAAAAAAAATGCTAAAAAATTTGTGTGCATAGATCCGATGGCTATTTTTCACTAACTTCTTGGTTTCAATGCAGAATGAATGTGCTTCCTTGTCTTTTCCAGCAGAAATCTCCAAGGAGGCCTTCTTGCTCTTTAGAGCTATCTTTCCAAACTCATTTATACATCCAATCTCTCAGTTGTTCGTTTTATTCCCAGAATCCAGACTTTCGCGCAAGGTACATTTCCCATCCCCATGGATTCTCTGCAAACTATGCATGGCTCAATTGTTCATTTATGCAGGAACCAGTGAAAGCATGACTGAAACTGTCAGTCACGTGAACACTGAGCATGGCTGAGTCCCAGGGGATCCTGCAAATTGGTCTTTAATGGGAGCTGATTGAACACGCTTAGAAAGGCACCCAGTGATATGGCATACTCTTATAACCACCTGCTCTCTGTGTAATGCACCATACACGTAATTGTGAACATTTTACTCCTCTCTGGGATCAGGGAATTTTTTTTTCCCCATGGAAGACAAGGTATCCACTTGATCGTGCTTGGAAGGGTTCATTAGACATACCACAGACAAGGGCAGCAGGTCACTGGTTCGTAGCAGATCCCTGTCTTAGATGCTTTGTTCATCACCAATCCTGGGAACATGCAGTTTACAAACCAGAAAACGCCCAGAACTAGGTAACAACCTGCAGAAAGAGAGTTTATAAAGACATGCTGAAACATCTTAAAGGAGAATTAGTGCAGAATGTATTTTTATTGGGATGCAATCTGACTTGTATAGTGTTGTATACTATTTAGTTTGCAAACTGCTAATTTTAATAAATGTGACTGTCTGGTAGACAGTATCTAGAGGTGGAGTAATTACCATTGCAGGGTTAAGGGACCTGGGGCACTGCACCCAGACCACTTAAATGAGCTGAAGTGGTCTGGGTGCCTATAATGTTCCTTTATAGGGACAGTCCCTGCATTATTAACGCCTACAGAACTTCCATGAAACACTGAATTATAGTGAACAGAAAGATACATTTGCAACTTTTAGGCTAACGTTAGGATAATAAATAGAGTAAGGAAATGACTGAGGATGTGAGTATGTCTACACGTGTTATTGATCCAATATAGGGTGGCTTTTAATTTGCAGTTTTACATAGATTTTTACAAGTTTATAGGATACGATATATGTAGTTTGGCTGATTTTGAACTTTATGAAATCGCTATTTAGTGATTGTGTACTGCTGAAACTAGCTGCAGTGACTTCAATTTAGAAATTTAAGGCAGGCTATACTTAATTGTAACATACATACCTGTGGAAAGGACGAAAGTCACGGAGAATGTAACGGAGATGCAGTAAAGTGCTGGTGTACTGACGGCCTGTATTGGGGAAATATTTAAAGCCAGCAAGAGTTTAGAATTGAGTCATATAACTCAGTACTGTTTAATTCAGTAGAGGTGTACATAATGTGCAGGTTGGATTTGATTTAAATCAAGTCAATTTGTATCACAAGTCAGTATGACTTTATTTAAATTATGATGGAACACTATAGGGTCATGTATCTATAGTGTTAAAACTATCATCTAGCCCCCCCTAAATATAGTAAATTCAAGTCTGCAGCTGCTGCTGGCTCTGCCCCTGATCTGCCTGATTGGCTGACATCATCAGAAGTGATTCTCTGAACCAATCACAATGCTTTCCAATAGGATTGTCAGATTAGCAATAGGAGGCAGATCAGGGGCAGAGCCAGCACAGGTCAACAAAGGCCTGACCAATCAGCATCTCTATGAGGAAAGTTCAGTGTCTGCATGCAGAGGGTGGAGACACTCACTGTCAGTCTCACTGTGCAGCACTGCCACAGGATGCACCTCTAGTAGCCATCGGAGGAGTAGCCAGTGGAGGTATCACTAGACTCTAATGTAAACACTGCATTTTCTCTGAAAACACTTTTGTTTACTGCAAAAAGCCTGAAGTGAATGATTCTACTCACCAGAACAAATTCAACAAGCTTTAGTTGTTCTGGTGACTATAGTGTCCTTTTAAATGTTAAGACACATTCTTGCTGTTTGTTATAATCTTTAATTGCAACCAGATAAAGATTTCATACTTAGAATTATAACTTTTCTGATTAGTTTAACAATTGTATTATAACTGTTTTTATATACCATTAGAAATACATTGATAATTGTGAAATTAGTGCAAAGTGAACTATCTCCCGTTTATTGGTTAATCACTCATATCTGGAGAACAACTTAAATTAAAGGTGCCTCCGTGCCATGCTAAGTAAGCAGAATAGGTGACAGATTCAACTACCTCTGTTCTGCAGGTAGAAATTACTTTCTTTCATAATGTAACTTTCTTACACAGTATGTTGATGTCTCACACTTTGTCAGTCTCTCTAATGCTCTAACAGTCTTACTCTTTCCAACCCACTCTCACATTCTGTCACTCTGTACTTTTTGTTTCTTACCCATACTCATTTTCTTACACTCTTTCACCCTTTACTTTGGACGAGGAACTTACACATTGTCTAGCCAGTAATGTCATCAGTAACGTCACAACACCTTCTATGAAAGACGCAAGGCCAAAAACATTGAATGCAAACCGGAGCCAGTTGGCTATTGGATCCATCACAATGAGCAGACAAGCAAGGCCTAGGGCAACAGCAGAGTGTTATTAGTAGTAGCAGTGTTATTTATAAAGCACCAACATATTCTGCAGTGTTGTACAAGGGTTAACACAAGTCCGATATACAAAAATAAACATGTGATGAGGACTGGATGTAATGACCTGTTCCCAAAGCACAAAGCATAGAAGCAGGGCTTGCTCTGTTTGTGTGCTCTCTTAATCTGTAGATGGTAGCATTTTTCTATTAAATATTCAAAAAGATAATTTGGGCAATATACCAACTTCATCATTGTGAGGTTGTTATGGTTCCAGGAAGTTCCTGTCTCTTCCTTTCCATCTAGGTAAGGTACATACGTTTGAGTATCAGCTGACTGCTCTGAGCTAATTAATCCGTGGTTCCTTGCAGCTAAACTTTAGGCACCACATGTCGATGGGGACAGTAACTTTGGGGTTAAACTGTTTGGGAACTCCTATGGGAAATGTAACAACTTAATTTCTAATACGTTGTTATGGATGCCCATTGTGTTCCTTTAAGAGATTCATTAGTTGCAGTTAACGTTTTTCTATTTAGAATGATTTATTCATTTATTGTATGTTTTTATTTTGCTGTGTCTAGTGGGTCATGTTTTAGAAGTGAAGCAATAAATATGGAATCCAGTTAAATCAGCAGGAATATTCCATTAGCTTTTGTGGTGACTAATTCTCTTTTCGGGCTTTCTCCTGCTTTGCTGTCAGTAAAATGTGTATAAACCCCTCCTCCCCCCAATAGACAGACATTGTGCTTTGCTGTAAGTAAAACGTGTATAAACACCCCCCCAATACACCTACATTGTGCTTTGCTGTAAGTAAAACATGTATAAACACCCCCCAATAGACAGACATTGTGCTTTGCTGTAAGTAAAACGTGTATAACCCCCCCAATAGACAGATATTGTGCTTTGCTGTAAGTAAAACGTGTATAAACCCCTTCTCCCCCCAATAGACAGACATTGTGCTTTGCTGTAAGTAACCCCCCCCCACTACACAGACATTGTGCTTTGCTGTAAGTAAAACGTGTATAAACCCCTCCTCCCCCAATAGACAGACATTGTGCTTTGCTGTAAGTAAAACGTGTATAAACCCCCCCAATAGACAGACATTGTGCTTTGCTGTAAGTAAAACGTGTATAAACCCCCCCCTCCCCCAATAGACAGACATTGTGCTTTGCTGTAAGTAAAACGTGTATAAACACCCCCCCAATAGACAGACATTGTGCTTTGCTGTAAGTAAAATGTGTATAAACCCCCCTCCCCAATACACCGACATTGTGCTTTGCTGTAGTGCAAGGTGTGTGGTGTGCGTCATACCGATGGTGATGAGCATTAATCCGATGTTACAGGCCAGGTTACCAAGGAGTGGTTGGTTACAGAATCGAGAAGAGCTTGGTCTATATATAAAAAAAAAAAAAGCATTACATTGATTTCATACTCCTATATTACACTCTTAGCACCTCATCCACTACCGATTATTGTGACAATTATGGTGCACGTAGTCTGTGGATTTTGTTGTTTCCCCCCCAATTTTTGTCAAATCATTTTCAAGTAGTTGCCCCTTTGTATCAACCTGTGTCACCCATGCACAGTTACTCTAGACACAGTATGTCACCCATGCACAGTGTTACTGTAGACACAGTATGTCACCCATGCACAGTGTTACTCTAGACACAGTATGTCACCCATGCACAGTGTTACTCTAGACACAGTATGTCACCCATGCACAGTGTTACTCTAGACTCAGTATGTCACCCATGCACAGCGTTACTCCAGACTCAGTATGTCACCCATGAACAGCGTTACTCTAAACACAGTATGTCAACCATGCACAGCGTTACTCTAAACACAGTATGTCAACCATGCACAGCGTTACTCTAGACACAGTATGTCACTCATGCACAGCGTTACTCCAGACTCAGTATTTCACCCATGCACAGCGTTACTCTAGACTCAGTATGTCACCCATGCACAGTGTAACTCTAGACACAGTATGTCATCCATGCACAGTGTTACTCTAGACACAGTATGTCACCCATGCACAGTGTAACTCTAGACACAGTATGTCACCCATGCACAGTGTTACTCTAGACACAGTATGTCACCCATGCACAGTGTTACTCTAGACACAGTATGTCACCCATGCACAGCGTTACTCTAGACACAGTATGTCACCCATGCACAGCGTTACTCTAGACACAGTATGTCACCCATGCACAGTGTTACTCTAGACACAGTATGTCACCCATGCACAGTGTTACTCTAGACACAGTATGTCATCGGAGCGCAGTGTTACTCTAGACACAGTATGTCATCGGAGCGCAGTGTTACTCTAGACACAGTATGTCACCGTAGCACAGTGTTACTCTAGACACAGTATGTCACCCATGCACAGTGTTACTCTAGACACAGTATGTCACCCATGCATAGTGTTACTCTACACACAGTATGTCACCAATGCACAGCGTTACTCTAGACACAGTATGTCACCCATGCACAGTGTTACTCTAGACACAGTATGTCACCCATGCACAGTGTTACTCTAGACACAGTATGTCACCCATGCACAATGTTACTCTAGACACAGTATGTCACCCATGCACAGCGTTACTCTAGACTCAGTATGTCACCCATGCACAATGTTACTCTAGACACAGTATGTCACCCATGCACAGCGTTACTCTACACACAGTATGTCACCCATGCACAGCGTTACTCTAGACACAGTATGTCACCCATGCACAGTGTTACTCTAGACACAGTATGTCACCCATGCACAGTGTTACTCTAGACACAGTATGTCACCCATGCACAGTGTTACTCTAGACACAGTATGTCACCCATGCACAGCGTTACTCTAGACTCAGTATGTCACCCCGAGCACAGTGTTACTCTAGACACAGTATGTCACTCATGCACAGCGTTACTCTAGACACAGTATGTCACCCATGCACAGCGTTACTCTAGACACAGTATGTCACCCATGCACAGCGTTACTCTAGACTCAGTATGTCACCCATGCACAGCGTTACTCTAGACTCAGTATGTCACCCATGCACAGTGTTACTCCAGACTCAGTATGTCACCCATGCACAGTGTAACTCTAGACACAGTATGTCACCCATGCACAGCGTTACTCTAGACACAGTATGTCACCCATGCACAGTGTTACTCTAGACACAGTATGTCACCCATGCACAGTGTTACTCTAGACACAGTATGTCACCCATGCACAGTGTTACTTTAGACACAGTATGTCACCCATGCACAGCGTTACTCTAGACACAGTATGTCACCCATGCCCAGTGTTACTTTAGACACAGTATGTCATCGGAGCGCAGTGTTACTCTAGACACAGTATGTCATCCATGCACAGTGTTACTCTAGACACAGTATGTCACCCATGCACAGAGTTACTCTAGACACAGTATGTCACCCATGCACAGTGTTACTCTAGACACAGTATGTCACCCATGCACAGTGTTACTCTAGACACAGTATGTCACCGGAGCGCAGTGTTACTCTAGACACAGTATGTCACCCATGCACAGCGTTACTCTAGACACAGTATGTCACCCATGCACAGTGTTACTCTAGACACAGTATGTCACCCATGCACAGTGTTACTCTAGACACAGTATGTCACCCATGCATACTGTTACTCTAGACACAGTATGTCACCCATGCACAGAGTTACTCTAGACACAGTATGTCACCCATGCACAGTGTTACTCTAGACACAGTATGTCACCCATGCACAGAGTTACTCTAGACACAGTATGTCACCCATGCACAGTGTTACTCTAGACACAGTATGTCACCCATGCACAGAGTTACTCTAGACACAGTATGTCACCCATGCACAGTGTTACTCTAGACACAGTATGTCACCCATGCACAGTGTTACTCTAGACACAGTATGTCACCCATGCACAGTGTTACTCTACACACAGTATGTCACCGGAGCGCAGCGTTACTCTAGACACAGTATGTCACTCATGCACAGTGTTACTCTAGACACAGTATGTCACCCATGCACAGCATTACTCTAGACACAGTATGTCACCCATGCACAGCGTTACTCTAGACACAGTATGTCACCCATGCACAGTGTTACTCTAGACACAGTATGTCACCCATGCACAGTGTTACTCTACACACAGTATGTCACCCATGCACAGTGTTACTCTAGACACAGTATTTCACCCATGCACAGTGTTACTCTAGACACAGTATGTCACCCGGAGCGCAGTGTTACTCTAGACACAGTATGTCACCCATGCACAGCATTACTCTAGACACAGTATGTCACCCATGCACAGCGTTACTCTAGACTCAGTATGTCACCCATGCACAGCGTTACTCTAGACTCAGTATGTCACCCATGCACAGCGTTACTCTAGACTCAGTATGTCACCCATGCACAGTGTAACTCTAGACACAGTATGTCATCCATTCACAGTGTTACTCTAGACACAGTATGTCACCCGGAGCGCAGTGTTACTCTAGACACAGTATGTCACCCATGCACAGCATTACTCTAGACACAGTATGTCACCCATGCACAGCGTTACTCTAGACTCAGTATGTCACCCATGCACAGCGTTACTCTAGACTCAGTATGTCACCCATGCACAGCGTTACTCTAGACACAGTATGTCACCCATGCACAGTGTTACTCTAGACACAGTATGTCATCGGAGCGCAGTGTTACTCTAGACACAGTATGTCATCGGAGCGCAGTGTTACTCTAGACACAGTATGTCACCGTAGCACAGTGTTACTCTAGACACAGTATGTCACCCATGCACAGTGTTACTCTAGACACAGTATGTCACCCATGCATAGTGTTACTCTACACACAGTATGTCACCGGAGCGCAGTGTTACTCTAGACACAGTATGTCACCCATGCACAGCGTTACTCTAGACACAGTATGTCACCCATGCACAGTGTTACTCTAGACACAGTATGTCACCCATGCACAGTGTTACTCTAGACACAGTATGTCACCCATGCATAGTGTTACTCTAGACACAGTATGTCACCCATGCACAGAGTTACTCTAGACACAGTATGTCACCCATGCACAGTGTTACTCTAGACACAGTATGTCACCCATGCACAGAGTTACTCTAGACACAGTATGTCACCCATGCACAGTGTTACTCTAGACACAGTATGTCACCCATGCACAGAGTTACTCTAGACACAGTATGTCACCCATGCACAGTGTTACTCTAGACACAGTATGTCACCCATGCACAGTGTTACTCTAGACACAGTATGTCACCCATGCACAGTGTTACTCTAGACACAGTATGTCACCCATGCACAGTGTTACTCTACACACAGTATGTCACCCATGCACAGAGTTACTCTACACACAGTATGTCACCGGAGCGCAGCGTTACTCTAGACACAGTATGTCATCCTTGCACAGAGTTACTCTAGACACAGTATGTCACCCATGCACAGTGTTACTCTAGACACAGTATGTCACCCATGCACAGTGTTACTCTAGACACAGTATGTCACCCATGCACAGTGTTACTCTAGACACAGTATGTCACCGGAGCGCAGCGTTACTCTAGACACAGTATGTCACTCATGCACAGTGTTACTCTAGACACAGTATGTCACCCATGCACAGCATTACTCTAGACACAGTATGTCACCCATGCACAGCATTACTCTAGACACAGTATGTCACCCATGCACAGTGTTACTCTAGACACAGTATGTCACCCATGCACAGTGTTACTCTAGACACAGTATGTCACCCATGCACAGCGTTACTCTAGACACAGTATGTCACCCATGCACAGTGTTACTCTAGACACAGTATGTAACCCATGCACAGTGTTACTCTACACACAGTATGTCACCGGAGCGCAGTGTTACTCTAGACACAGTATGTCACCCATGCACAGCGTTACTCTAGACACAGTATGTCACCCATGCACAGCGTTACTCCAGACTCAGTATGTCACCCATGAACAGCGTTACTCTAGACACAGTATGTCACCCATGCACAGCGTTACTCTAAACACAGTATGTCAACCATGCACAGCGTTACTCTAGACACAGTATGTCACTCATGCACAGCGTTACTCCAGACTCAGTATTTCACCCATGCACAGCGTTACTCTAGACTCAGTATGTCACCCATGCACAGTGTAACTCTAGACACAGTATGTCATCCATGCACAGTGTTACTCTAGACACAGTATGTCACCCATGCACAGTGTTACTCTACACACAGTATGTCACCCATGCACAGCGTTACTCTAGACACAGTATGTCACCCATGCACAGTGTTACTCTAGACACAGTATGTCACCCATGCACAGAGTTACTCTAGACACAGTATGTCACCCATGCACAGTGTTACTCTAGACACAGTATGTCACCCATGCACAATTTTACTCTAGACACAGTATGTCACCCATGCACAGCGTTACTCTAGACTCAGTATGTCACCCGGAGCACAGCGTTACTCTAGACACAGTATGACACCCATGCACAGCGTTACTCTAGACTCAGTATGTCACCCGGAGCACAGTGTTACTCTAGACACAGTATGTCACCCATGCACAGTGTTACTCTAGACACAGTATGTCACCGGAGCGCAGCGTTACTCTAGACACAGTATGTCACTCATGCACAGTGTTACTCTAGACACAGTATGTCACCCATGCACAGCATTACTCTAGACACAGTATGTCACCCATGCACAGCATTACTCTAGACACAGTATGTCACCCATGCACAGTGTTACTCTAGACACAGTATGTCACCCATGCACAGTGTTACTCTAGACACAGTATGTCACCCATGCACAGCGTTACTCTAGACACAGTATGTCACCCATGCACAGTGTTACTCTAGACACAGTATGTAACCCATGCACAGTGTTACTCTACACACAGTATGTCACCGGAGCGCAGTGTTACTCTAGACACAGTATGTCACCCATGCACAGCGTTACTCTAGACACAGTATGTCACCCATGCACAGCGTTACTCCAGACTCAGTATGTCACCCATGAACAGCGTTACTCTAGACACAGTATGTCACCCATGCACAGCGTTACTCTAAACACAGTATGTCAACCATGCACAGCGTTACTCTAGACACAGTATGTCACTCATGCACAGCGTTACTCCAGACTCAGTATTTCACCCATGCACAGCGTTACTCTAGACTCAGTATGTCACCCATGCACAGTGTAACTCTAGACACAGTATGTCATCCATGCACAGTGTTACTCTAGACACAGTATGTCACCCATGCACAGTGTTACTCTACACACAGTATGTCACCCATGCACAGCGTTACTCTAGACACAGTATGTCACCCATGCACAGTGTTACTCTAGACACAGTATGTCACCCATGCACAGTGTTACTCTAGACACAGTATGTCACCCATGCACAATTTTACTCTAGACACAGTATGTCACCCATGCACAATTTTACTCTAGACACAGTATGTCACCCATGCACAGCGTTACTCTAGACTCAGTATGTCACCCGGAGCACAGCGTTACTCTAGACACAGTATGACACCCATGCACAGCGTTACTCTAGACTCAGTATGTCACCCGGAGCACAGTGTTACTCTAGACACAGTATGTCACCCATGCACAGCGTTACTCTAGACTCAGTATGTCACCCGGAGCACAGTGTTACTCTAGACACAGTATGTCACCCATGCACAGTGTTACTCTAGACTCAGTATGTCACCCATGCACAGTGTTACTCTAGACACAGTATGTCACTCATGCACAGCGTTACTCTAGACACAGTATGTCACCCATGCACAGCGTTACTCTAGACACAGTATGTCACCCATGCACAGCGTTACTCTAGATTCAGTATGTCACCCATGCACAGTGTTACTCTAGACACAGTATTTCACCCATGCACAGTGTTACTCTAGACACAGTATGTCACCCGGAGCGCAGTGTTACTCTAGACACAGTATGTCACCCATGCACAGCATTACTCTAGACACAGTATGTCACCCATGCACAGCGTTACTCTAGACTCAGTATGTCACCCATGCACAGCGTTACTCTAGACTCAGTATGTCACCCATGCACAGCGTTACTCTAGACTCAGTATGTCACCCATGCACAGTGTAACTCTAGACACAGTATGTCATCCATTCACAGTGTTACTCCAGACTCAGTATGTCACCCATGCACAGTGTAACTCTAGACACAGTATGTCACCCATGCACAGCGTTACTCTAGACACAGTATGTCACCCATGCACAGTGTTACTTTAGACACAGTATGTCACCCATGCACAGCGTTACTCTAGACACAGTATGTCACCCATGCACAGTGTTACTTTAGACACAGTATGTCATCGGAGCGCAGTGTTACTCTAGACACAGTATGTCACCGTAGCACAGTGTTACTCTAGACACAGTATGTCATCGGAGCACAATGTTGGCACTGATGATACTCACTCTCAGCTTTCATTTTCAAACCAACAGAGTTGGTCAGAAAGACAGAGGAATCTGTAAATTCAAAGTGTCATTTTCTAAATATTCCAAACATATTCTTTCTGTAGTAGAAGAATATTCAGATCGCAAAAATGTATTGGCAACAATTTTCATGTGTCCAGCCAAAAGCTGTATGTCTTGTACACTATAGTATTTCTTGTACACACCAAGAATAGACCCCAAAGAGTTTGGGCACAAAACAAGCATTAAAGCAGTATCATTAGAATGTACAAGATGACAGGGTATCGATCTCCTCTGCCGAGGGATCACTGTTATAGCCCATTATATTATCTAGATAGCTCCACATTTCCTCCCACTGAGATATAATGATGTTATGGAACATGGTGGGTTTATAAAGACAGCTAGCCTAGCATAACTTTTAAAGGTTGACTGTTCAGAAAGCCAAAACTGCAAGGGATGTTTAGAGAACACATATGGGGCAAATACAAATGTTACATCCTACATATTAGTTTAATTTGATGTCTGATGTGTTGTTAGAAAGTTGCATATTTTGTTTGTTGATTTTTTTGTTACAGAACATTAAACTGTATTTATGTTAATATTCTAATTTCTATTTCTTTAGCTGTGCTCCGTTTAAACCTAGACATGGCACCTTAGAAAAATCATATCCCTATTGAGCCTGCTTTCTCTGAGAGCTGTTTCCCATAAAATAGCTTCTACTTTGGATGGAATAGCGTGCAAGCGTTGGTTCTTCGTCAGTGGAGCGCGAGATGTGCTTTATCGTTCACTAAGGAGCACGCACAGCTGATAGAATGTTGTGTGTTTCATAATTAATACATCCTTAAGGTGATCTGACTGCTAAGTATTATGTAAGGCCTCAGGTTAATCTTAATGAATATCCCCAGGAAAATACCCACCACGGCCACAGACAATAAAGCGCTATGGGACAAGCTGCCTTTTCAATCTTCTCATGTACCAATAAGAATACTTGTCCTGTTAGATCTTCAGGTAAGATTTATATATTTGTGGTCGGGGAAATAAGCGGAGTAAGTGTTAACCATTATATTTACTAAAGTCGGTTGTGGTGTGCCGAAACCGACGTTCGGGCAGGCCTATAAATAAAGACGGCCCACCATGATGGAATTGTAAAATAGGGAGCGGTGGGTGGGGTAACCCATTGACGTAGACCCAGTATGGAGGTAGGTTTGGGTTTATATATGCCGGATCAACCCCTCCCACAACTCCAGGCATCGCCTTCCCATTTGTGGTCGGGGAAATAAGCCGAGTAAGTGTTAACCATTATATTTACTAAAGTCGGTTGTGGTGTGCAGGCCTGTAAATAAAGAGGGCAAATAGAGATTATTACAATGGCAACTTTAATACGTATGTAATAGTTTATGCCGATCGTGATGATATGACAGTTCATCATTATTCAACTAATTCTTTAAAAGTTCTTTCCCTGTTTGGGTATGTAACAGTTGTATGCAGATAATTCCCGTTTTTTCCATGTCTTTGATTATGTGCCCAGTACGTTTTGAATAGAGGCCGCTGTTACTGCCCCTATACGAAATGAATGGCCCGTAAAGACTGACTGGTCGCAACGTATTTTAAAAATAGAGTATTTACATATACAACAAATTATTGTCAGTGGGTTACCCTGTAAGCTTGGTAGTGGAGCGCTTTTGTCCTGACCTATCAAGGTTAGATGAAAATGGTGGAGTAATTGAACTAGGTATCATTTGTTATCTGTAGGGAACAGTTGTATGTCGACAGGTGGCCCCATTGGATTTGTTTTAGATTGGCATAGTGTCATAACGTAGTGGTTCCCTACTTTGTTTAGGTCAGCTATTTTTGCATGTTTGGTAGTATCGCTTGCCTTATATATCTACACTGCCTTATCTGACTGTATGAGCGCCTGGTGTTAGCTGAAAGTGCAGTTTGTGATAGTATTTCCCGTGCGCCTTGAGTATTGCTAGTCCAGGATGAGTTCTTGTAGTTGAAGAAAACTTGAAGAAAACCTGTAGGCGTCAGCTGCTGAGAGAGGGCGAGAGAGGGCGTCAGCTGCTGTGTTATGATTGCCCAGTACGTGTTCACAGTACAAGTGAAAGTGTTGTGTTGCTGCCAACCATGTGAGTCTCCTGACGAGACTCATGATTGTTAGGGATGAGGACCTGTCCTTGTTAAATATTTTGCATGTCGTAGTGTTGTCTTTGTAGCATTCTATCTTTCCCAACCAAAGGTGGCCCCACCCGTGGCTATTGCTACTATTGGGTAGATCTCGAAAAGGCTGGAGGTACTGTTGAAAGATGGCCAAGTTAATGTCTCTTAGGGAGAACAAGTGGGGTACTTCTGTACCAACATAACAGCCAACATGAGAGAAGTCGATTCCCTTTAGACCGAAAAACATAAATTGATTTAAATGGTAGAATGTATACGTAGGGTGGACCATGCGTGGGTCAAGTATAAAGAGCCAAGCCTCTTGACGTCCCGGCAATAAGGGGTTATTACTTATCTGATAGGTGTGATAATGTTGAGTGATATCTGATCTATTTAACCTAACCTGTCGAGATAAGCGTAGATGTCGTGAAGGCCTACTTACCTGTAATAAGGGTAGTATAGAATGGTGAGACTTGGTGATGGTGAACTATGGGTGACCTCCAAAGGTCATAATTATACACATCATGAAAGTGTTAACCATTATATGTACATTGAGAAAGTGTAGTCTACCGAACGCTTGCCCCCTGTGGTACCTAAGGTAAAATTGTAGTAAACATCTGAGTGACAACCCAATAAATACATTTGCAAAAAATTTTGGGGTAAGTAAGGTAGCCGACTGAGGTAATCCTGTTAAAAAAGGAAGATGTTGGCACAATAAATGACTAGAATTAACCAGGTGTCGTATATACTCGAGTATAATCCGACCCAAATATAAGCCGAGGCCCCTAATTTTACCCCAAAAACCTGGGAAAACTTATTGACTCGAGTATAAGACTAGGGTGGGAAATGCAGCAGCTACTGGTAAATTTCTAAATAAAATTAGATCCTAAAAAAATTATATTAATTGAATATTTATTTACAGTGTGTGTGTGTATAATGAATGCAGTGTGTGTGTATGAGTGCAGTGTGAGTGTGTGTATGAGTGCAGTGTGTGTTTGTGTGATGCAGTGTGAGTGTGTGTATGAGTGCAGTGTGTGTGATGCAGTGTGAGTGTGTATGAGTGCAGTGTGTGTGTGTGTGATGCAGTGTGAGTGTGTGTATGAGTGCAGTGTGTGTGATGCAGTGTGAGTGTGTATGAGTGCAGTGTGTGTGTGTGTGATGCAGTGTGAGTGTGTGTATGAGTGCAGTGTGAGTGTGTGTATGAGTGCAGTGTGTGTGATGCAGTGTGAGTGTGTATGAGTGCAGTGTGTGTGTTTGTGTGTGAGTGATGCAGTGTGTGTGTGTTTGTGTTGCAGAGCCTTGGTGGGGGGTGGGCATTTTTATTATTTTTTTTAAAATTATTATTCTAAATTTTTTTGTTATAATAATATTATTTTGTTATTATTATTATTATTTAATATTATTTTATTCATTATTTTATTATTATTATTATTTTTTTTTTTCGTCCCCCCTCCCTGCTTGATACATGGCAGGGAGGGGGGCTCTCCTTCCCTGGTTAGTACGGCCTATTGCTTCTTTGAACTGAGAGGAGCTTACTCTAGTGTTTGCGTTTATCCGGACGTCAGAACTACTAAACAATGTAATTTGCGGGTTGTATATATGAGGTACAGATCGCGTATATGGGTAGACTCTTGTGCATCCGTCTGAGCCGGTACAGTAGACCAGTAGTGGTTCTGACTGGAATTACCGTAACCATATTTATGACATGTCAAGACTCTATACCGGGTTTACCTATACCCTTTTTACTGACATTAACCCCTAAGACGCCTGCTTTAATAAGTATTTCTAAACTGCGAAGGTTATAACTGCGGCATGCCCCAAACCCATCCCAGGTCTTAACGTACTGTGTATACAAGAGAAATCTATGTGACTGGTTGGGAAATGAGAAAGTATTGAACTGGATTCTGAACGTACATAATGAACAAGCAAGTGAAGACAATTCTGCATTATTAACCATTTCCCGCCAAAAGGATTATTGGCACTGTCTATGTTACCAGAGCAAACCAACATTTGATTACTGCGTAAATTATAAACGTAATACATGATTACAAGATAACAGTCATCGTCTGACTGTGCACCGTTTATGATATATTTAGTATTACGGTGTAGTTTGCGGTTCCCACGGTAGGTGGTGGTGTTGAGCTATGTTGTTTGTATAGACCTAAGTAACGGGGATTAAACCGAACGAAATGTATGATAATTATGTGAAGGAGAGATTTAGCCGTATGGGTCTGTACTATACGAATACTGAGTAATTGGTGAGTACACTTTTTTTTATTTTTTTGGAGGAAAACATAAGAATATGAATATGCAGATGGAATCTGATATGCAGAAATTATATAAAACCTTAACTTTGAGAAAGGCGCTAGTTTGAGCGCCGAAACGCGTTAGGCGTATAATGGATTTTTAATCACTTCACCTTTTATTTACACTTTATTTGGGGTGTTATAGTTTGATGGGAAATTTTCAGTTATAATTTTTTCAATGTAAACTAGGAAGGGCTTGTACCTGTTTCAATATTCCTTAGCAAGATCAATGACTAGCAGTGGGTAGCTCTAGGTAATGCAGCTTAAAGACACAGCTGGTCAACAGGTACTATAGGACCAGAGGGATTGGTTTCCTATAAAGCTGCTCTTTGGCATGTATTTATATTCTGCTACTCTTTGAGCTAGGTTACTTATGGGATTCTAGGGTGCTTTATATTTTCATATAAGATAGACAACCCTTTAGGTCTTTGCTTCAAATAAACTCTATACTCCTCATATAGGTGTCAATACCTCCAATACAGTTGCTGAGCAACTAACCTTGCTTCATCCCATTTTATTCTGGGTTCCCTTCTTAGTAAGATGTCATATATTTTTTCCCCCTATTTTTGGGATTATGGTTGTGTGATTTTTTTATTATTTTTCTGTTGATGTCTAGGATGTATAAATAAAATTATGTTTTTTATCAGCATTAGTTCACACTGAGATATCCTACCTATGTATCCTGGACATTCTGTCCTAGGACTCATTCTTTTCTTTTGTTAGTTCATATATATAGGGTTATCCCCTACTATTGGATATTCTCAGGACACACTATACTGTTCCTGTTCTTCAGGATCTTTTTGTTGATTAGACAAACACAGAAAGTCTGGGAAGGGTTAGAAGAGGAGGGCATTGCAAAGTCTTTACAGAAGATGTTTTTTTTTTTGCAAATTGATTTTAGTTATACCCCCCAATTTAAAAAATGTCATAATTAAATGCATAAATTCAATTTGTATCCCCCCTCCACCCACACACACTGCAATCGAGTATCCCTTTAATGAATATCCCTTTAGCTAATATAAAGCAGAATATCTTGGTTTGCCACAAAACATTCAGACCTTTTTAGATGTATGATAAATACAAGATTTCCCTATGCATCCTTTTTTTTATTCTCACTGTAGAAAACTGTTTCCTCCTCCACAGGTGAAATCTCTTTTGTTTAAGTCTCAATGGATAAACTCTTTAACTTTGCACAGTCTTTTCATTGACTAAGTCGCCTTAGAGCTGTTTTTTCCCCTGTACAGATTTGTCTAATATTATATCCCCTCTGCGATCCAAACTTGCATCTTTTATTCACTATTACTATTTTGATTGAGAAACCGGGAAACATCTGTTTCCTGCTATGGGAAAATCCCGTTTTGGTAATATCAGCAAGTAAACACAGCAGGGACCCTTTTTGTGCCTTAGATCCATTTCAAACATAGGTTTATCTACTAAATGTAGAATTGACAACAGAATTCCACACTTTTAACCAGGGACAGGCAACTCCTGGCGCACCTTTGCTGATGCTTTGCCAACATTAGCTGTAAGAGCATTGTCAGAGATGTAGTCCACAACAAAAATAGTTGAAGATTTGACACAGTTTGAAACTCCTTATTACTTTCACCAATTATATTGAGATTAGAGTGGTATCTATTTTGTCCCAGTAATTTATGATGCTATGAACACAAACCTTTGTAATACGTATACCTGAGGGACCAAGAGAGCGGCGCCAGAGAGCAGCACTGTTACCAGTCTGAAAGAGAAAACCAGAGACTGGAATTAGACGTTCAGACTAATAGCAAATTCCTTCTTTGTGTGCAGACCATTTTCAGAAAAAGGGGGCATTTTTATATCAATGATGCTGAGGCTTCTGGAAAACAACTTACAGTCTGGTTCGGTTCTTGTGGGGGAGCCAGCGGCTGAGGTGATGGGATATGTGTGCCAGGAAGTAGTGGATCATTGTGAAGCTTGTCAGAGCATTCGGGAATA
This sequence comes from Pelobates fuscus, assembly GCF_036172605.1. Taxonomy (NCBI): domain Eukaryota; kingdom Metazoa; phylum Chordata; class Amphibia; order Anura; family Pelobatidae; genus Pelobates; species Pelobates fuscus. Next base: position 142,934,201 of record NC_086327.1, on the reverse strand, counting down.
GACATGGTCACCGGATACACTGTGACTATAATTATAAATAATATATGGAATGGGAAATGCTTTAACTCTGTCAGATACATTTGGGGCTACAGTGAACATAACAGTGGTTTAACAGTTCAGCACGCCTTTTTGCTAGAAACATTGTATTTTGGGGTTTCTTAGTATAACAGGGTTTCACAGTAATGTGTCTTTAAACTACATTTACTGTGACTAGAACTCAGTCTGTGAAAACAGAGCTGGATTAAGATTGCCCATGACCCCTCCCACAAGCCTGGACTCTGTTTCTGTATGGGTTTTTTTTGGGGGGGGGGAGAGGAGGGGCTCGGAGGGGACATAGAGCTGTATGTGGTGGGAGGGAAGCTGAATATGCCTGTGTTTAGTGTCTTGAGTGTTTGTGTGTTTTTAATTTCCCCCCCTCCTGCTGACCTTTTGGCAGGAGGGGTGTTATCCCTGGTAGTTCAGTAAACTCTGGGCAGGATCAATGGTGGTCCTGTGGTGCTCCCCCATGGTCTGGAACTCAGTCAGTTACTTAGAACACTGGCTGCTCTGCTCAGAGTCATTGAGAAGCAAGGAAATGTTGAGCGAGGAACCCATAATGTAACCCTGACCCTATTGTGTTAAAACCACCAACTAGACCCCCTAGCCTCTCTAACTATAATAATATTTAAAGGGACACTCTAGTCACCTGAACAACTTTAGCTTAATGAGGTTGTTCAGGTGAGAACTATAGCTCCCTGCAGCCTCTCTCATGTAAACACCGTATTTTCTGAGAAAATACAGTGTTTACATTGAAAGCTAGGAACACCTCCAGTTGCAGTCACTCAGAGTGAACCAGAGGGACTTCGGAGTTGATGGAGGCATAATATGCCTCCATCCACTCAGATCTGGTGTCAGCAGAGCACAGGACAGCACTGTGCACAGCATCCTGTGATTCAGTATCTCCTCCCTCTGCATGCAGACACTGAACTTTGCTCATAGAGATTCATTGAAAACTCACTTCTTCATTAAAGCGTATCAATTAAACTGTCAGCAGGTTTCTCATCCCCCACCCCATGACTCCTTTCCTGCAACTGTCAAAAATGACCTACCAAGCACTCAATAAACCCTTCTCTAACAAACTATTTAATTCCCCTACTTTAACCCTTTGTGTCACTATACCCCACTCCCTCTAGCATGTAAGCTCATCGAGGAGGGCCCTCAACCCCCTCTGTTCCTGTACATCCAGTGGTCTGATCTCAATTATGTGTCTGTTAGTCCACCCATTGTACAGCGCTACTGAATTTGTTGGCGCTATATAAATAATATAATAATAATAATAATTGATTCAATTAATCTCTATGAGGAGATGCTGATTGGCCAGGGCTGTGTTTGAACCATGCTGGCTCTGCCCCTGGTCTGCCTCTTTGTCAGTCTCAGCCAATCCTATGGGGAAGCACTGTGATTGGATCAGGCTACCACATGTCAGCAGCCTGCTTGTTTTTCTGAGTCTAACAGCATGCAGAGTTACAGCTTCAGGTTTGAATACAGATGGGATTTTTACTATATTTATGGAGGCATGAGGGGCCAAGGGGGACTAGGTGGTGGTGTTAACACTATAGGGTCAGGAATACATGTTTGTGTTCCTGACCCTATAGTGATCCTTTAACTGTTTGCTGACTGGTGATTTTATTACAAGACATGGAGGATCATATTGCATATCCCTTTCTTTACTATCCACCAATAGCAGCAAAGAATACAAAATTGAATGAAAAATAATACATACACAGTAACATAGGCCACTCCCAGTATAATAGCAGGCACCACCCTCAGATCTTCCTCTTTCTTTGCTGCGCCACAGTCAGATAAGTACCTAATGTTCTCTGTTCTGTGGGTTTTGTTAAATTTTGTGATTTGTTACTATTTTCCTGTTATATTACATGTATTTACTATTCTTATAGTAGACTTGGAGTCCCAGACCAGCTGAAGGCTCTTTTTTATCTGTTTGGGGTTTTTTGTTGTACCCCTGTCCTTTCTCACATTTCTCTGTCTTTTACCCCTACTTGAGGTTTCTGTTTTTTGGTACCTGCTGTCTGGTTCTGCCCTTGTCTTGTTCTGCTCTGTTTCCTCTGGTGCCCCTGTGTTTTTCCCTCTGTTTCTGGGGCTCCCTGGAGTCCCGGGCCGTTTTGGCACCTTTTTTGACTCACCTGTTCGACCAGTGTGGGCCTGGCGTTTGGCAGTTTGCTCGCACGAACGCCAGAAACGCTTGTTTCAGCTGTTTTGACCCATTCGTTGGTTTTGCCTTACTGCATGTGTTCCGCCTACGAACGACCTTATACCCGTTCAGTAGTAGTTTTTGGGCGCGTTTGCGCGGTTTTTGCCTCCCGCGACTCTCACGAGCTTTGGAGAGTGTGTTTTTCCTTACAGTTTTTCTCTCCTACCCCTCCTTTGTTTTACCTTGCCTACCTTGTGTAGTTACAGCTGGTCTGGGTCCTGGTGAGATCTCTCCTATTTACCTTTTCACCACACACATCTACCACAGACACAGCCACCACAGATATCTAGCACACACACATCTACCACAGAAACAGCCACCACACACACATCTACCACAACACAGTGCACATACATCTACCTCAGACACAGCCACCAAAGACATTTAGCACACACACATTTACCACAGAAACAGCCACAAGACACAGCCACCACAGACAACTAGCACACACATCTACCACAGACAGTCACCACAGACATCTAGCACACACACACACACACATCTACCACAGACACAGCCACCACAGACAACTAGCACACACATCTACCACAGACAGTCACCACAGACATCTAGCACACACACACACATCTACCACAGACACAGCCACCACAGACAACTAGCACACACATCTACCACAGACACAGTCACCACAGACATCTAGCACACACACACACACACACACACATCTACCACAGACACAGCCACCACAGACATCTAGCACACACATTTACCACAGACACAGCCACCACAGACATCTAGCACACACACACATCTACCACAGACACAGTCACCACAGACATCTAGCACACACACACACACATCTACCACAGAAACAGCCACCACAGACATCTAGCACACACATTTACCACAGACACAGCCACCACAGACATCTAGCACACACACACATCTACCACAGACAGTCACCACAGACATCTAGCACACACATCTACCACAGACATCTAGCACACACACACATCTACCACAGACAGTCACCACAGACATCTAGCACACACATCTACCACAGACATCTAGCACACACACACACACACATCTACCACAGACACAGCTTTCTGATTGCTCCAACCAAAGCTTTAGTGATTTTTACTAGTAGCCAGTTAGTGACTATAAAACAGACTATGAGGGTAAGTTGAACACATACCTGTACAGCAATAGACATGCTATATATTTGGCAGTTAGGAAATTAGTTACGATGTCAATAGATGTGGCCAGCATTTACTTTACCTGGTGTTCTGCAAGTTGAGGTCACTATGACATCATGGACATAGGTTGCCCCCTCTTGGTGACATTCCAGTAACCCCTTTGGTGCCAAAAGACGCAGAGCAAACAAAGGCCTCAAAAGTTTTTAAAGGGGTTAATTCCCCTCCCCTGCTACCGACACAGCTTTTGGATTGCCCCCGTCACGACTTCAGTGATTTTTACCACTACCCAGTTAGTGACTATAACACAGACCATGAGGGTAACAGCCGCACACTGAGCAAGTAGCAGCATTCTGCAGCGAGATACAGGACACTTGGCTCAGATGCCTGGTGCTGGGTGGCCCATGCTGGGTTATAGCTTCACTCGTCTTTACAGCTGATTGGGCAGAAACAAAGTATGATGCTGAACAATGCAATGTGTGGGAAAGCAGCCATGCGCTTCCAACACAAACGGACTATTCTTCTGCCTCTGGTTTGCTGTCCAGCATCGCCCCCTGCTGTACAAACATCAAAAGCACAAGAATGGAGAGCATTTTATACAATGATATATAAAGGTTCTTGGACCAAGCTGACTTTTATTTATTCCTGTGCTTATTTGCTACGCGGGCTGGAGAAAGCCATTTTTCAATGCCTATTTAACTACAAGCAGTGTGAAAATGTGTTCCAAAGGGGGTGTGACAGTAAAACTGAGGCATGCAAAGCACTCTAGCACTATATATTTATAGCCTTTTTACAAAGCGTTCTAAACTTTACATTTGTATTAATGACATTGTAAATTTATTGGGTGATCCGGGACATGGCAAATTGTAGGTATTGGAAGAAGTAGAAAACACCCAAAATAATACTAAACGCTGTTCACCACCACACGCAGCCTTCAGTTCGGTTCCACTGCGCCAACACTTTTATGAGAAAAAACTGGCGAAGATCTTTTAATAAGTGCAATCAATGAACTCCTCGGCTTCGTCCCTTGCTGCTCACACAGAAAGCGTTCCCAGTGCTCAGTAACACCAGGAATATTGAACCACTTACTTTAACCCCCTTAAGGACACATGACATGTGTGACACGTCATGATTCCCTTTTATTCCAGAAGTTTGGTCCTTAAGGGGTTAAAGTACAAGTAACGGCACCCAGGTCACCTCCTCACAATGAGTTTGTCTGGGTGCTGTGGCCCTGTCGTTTTAACTTTGTTTTATTAGATACGGCAATGTTTACAATTGCAATGGAAAGCAATGGTTTGGCTATTAGTACCATTGATCTCAGCCAGGGAAGCAGGGCTGGCATTGTGGGGACAGGTGTAGCGAGGGCTACAATGCAAGTAAAACTATATTTTTTATTTGGGGGGGGATGGGGTGGTAAACAAAACAGTTAGAAGCACACTGATATTTTTAAAATACATGTTTGTATTCCTATATTCCTAATGCTATAGTGCTCCTTAAGGTCCTCCTAATCCTAAATCATCCTAATGCTACCACAAATATAGCAGGGAAACCCAGTGCCTGGTCAGTTGCACTTTAGTGTAATCGCTGCAGCAATGAGATTCACTTTAAAATGGAAGGGATAGATTCAGTTATTAGTGATTTAAGTGAACCTCACGGGACGATTATCAGCCAATCTGGAGAACATTGAGCTGAATGATGATAAGTTCACTGAATAAGCCCCTAAGTGTTGGGTGCCATGTTACGCCTTATTTCAGTAGTTTTGGTCTGTTAACCTGTGTCGTGGCATGCTCTGTGACATTGTGGGTTTATTTATTATGGTGATGATACACAATATAACACATATTTCCTTTCTATTTGCAGTGCATGTATAATTTAATCTGTGTTTGGATCTAGCGTGCAGATGTGATTTGAGCTGCTTGCTCTTATGTTGCGATTGTCCAAGACAGTTTCGTTCTTTCTCTCTGCCTTTGCCACGTGCAAATTCCACGTATGTAACGTGCAAAGCCCATGGCTGCTAGTTAGGCAAAGACACCCCCTGGGACTCAGGGACTCAGCGAGATCAAATAGTGAAGCCAACACTTGGTCAAAGAATGGCATTGGGACACACAATGCAAATGGGGCTGGGGGTGAGTGTATACTATATATATTTTGAAATTAAGTAAGCTGGAAGGACAAGCTTGAACTATATAGAATTTCAGCTAAATTATTCATATTGGTTTCTTTTTGCAATTTTCTCTTTCTTCATTTATGTTATTATTATTTTTTATTATTATCTTTTATAGTGGCAAAAATGTTCAAGTCCCATACTGTTATCCAGGCCTTAAAAGTTACTTGCCACTGCAAGTCTGTAAGGTCTTCAGTACATTCACCTGGTGTAAATTTCTAGTAGCCATGGCTACATTTTCACTCGCCAAAGGCTAGCTGTGGGTGTACATTTTGAACTCTGCCTTTATTATTACTATTGTTATTATGTACTTGACTGGTTTCCTGGGGTTTGCCACTGTTGACAGCCTGTTAATGACCTGCTGTGAGATAATTTAGCTAATTCGAGATTTAAGACACACTCTTATAAAACCAAATCTAACTGGGTGGATGGACTGGCATAGGTAGTGTTGTACTCTGGTTAAAGGTTGTCCTAGCTCTTGTGAGACCTGGTAAACATTGATCTCAGTTATCTGAATATGTAAGTACCGTTCTGGGCAATGACGCAGGGGAAGTTAAATGAAAGGAACTTCTTCTAGGTTAATATCCATGAAACTACCAATATATTTCAGAGCTTCCCATTAGTTGTGGTTTTATTTTTACCAACTGGCTACTCCAAACTTTCTGCATGGCTGATCCCCTTTTGACATCAATGGGAATAGGAGTGTTTATAAATCTGGTAGCCATAGACTCCTAGCTTGGAATTTTCATCAGACTAAACTGCAAAATGTAGCGATATGAGATCCAGAATTTCTCTAAATCCGCTATTTTCATTTAAACCATTAGGGTTTTAATGTGCTACATTTCAGAGTTACGTAATAACGTATATAGTATAATATAGTGAATTGTTGTGAGTTTGAAGTTATAAGTTAAAATAAGCTAACAGAAAGCAGCTGACTTGGAAAATTGGTCAGGTTTGGCTATTGTGGCCAAACATGTTACATTTCTGGTGTGTGCTTTGAAAGGCTGCAAGCTTACAGGTAGGTATAATGCACTGGGCCTTTGACCATAAAGCAAACACAGATAACAGATGGTGCTCCAATTGGGACTACAAGCCCCATGATGCTTTGCCCGAGTATCTGAGTCAGACTTGACTGTCCTAGTTCCAGCACATCAAGTGATACAGTATGTTGAGATTAATGTAAATGTATAACTAGGTTCATTGATAAGATGTTATGTCATTATATTTAAAGAAAGGGATGGATGTGATGATAATATTGTCTCTAACAGGTACTATCAGGATTATTTACTAGAGTGAGAATTTAAAGTAAATTTCAAGTTTAAAGGGACACTATAGGCACCCAGACCACTTCATCTCATTGTGGTCTGCAGTGCAGTGTCGCTGTTCCCTTAACTCTGCAATTTATTTATTTATTTATTATTGCCATTTATATAGCGCCAACAGATTCCGTAGCGCTTTACAATATTATGAGAGGGGGATTTAACTATAAATAGGACAATTACAAATAAACTCACAGGAACAATAGGTTGAAGAGGACCCTGCTCAAACGAGCTTACATTCTATAGGAGGTGGGGTGTAAAACACATTAGGACAGGAATTTACAATCAAATAAGGTGGGCTGCCCTTTAGGAGAGGGCAAGAGACAGGTATGTGAGGTAAGGGTTAGTCTTGGAGGCCATAAGCTTTCCTAAAGAGATGGGTTTTAAGGCACTTCTTAAAAGATGCAAGACTAGGGGAGAGTCTGATGGCGGTAGGCAGGCTATTCCATAGGAAGGGAGCCGCCCGTGAGAAGTCCTGCAAGCGCGAGTTGGCCGTACGAGTGCGGACAACGGACAGGAGGTGGTCACGGGCAGAACGGAGAGACCGAGAAGGGACATACCTATGGATCTGTGAGGAGATATAAGAGGGGCTAGAGTTGTTCAGTGCTTTATAGGTGAGTTAGTACCTTGAATTGACTCCTATAGCATACAGGAAGCCAATGTAAGGACTGGCAGAGGGGTGAGGTGTGAGAGAAACGACTAGAGAGGAAAATCAATCTAGCAGCAGCATTCATTACGGACTGTAAAGGTGCAGTACGGCTATTGGGAAGACCAATCAGGAGAGGGTTACAATAATCCATGCGGGAAATTACTAGAGCATGGACAAGCTCCTTGGTAGTATCTGGTGCAAGAAAGGGGCGGATGCGGGCTATGTTTTTAAGATGGAATCTACAGGATTTGGCAACATGCTGGATGTGAGGCTCAAAGGTGAGACCAGAGTCAAGTATGACGCCAAGACAGCGCGCTTGCAAGGATGGACTGATGTTGGTACCACAAACTTGGAGGGAGAGCGAAAGAGGAGGATCAGTATTAGGAGGAGGAAAGACAAGGAGCTCAGTTTTTGAGAGATGGAGTTTCAGAAAGCGGGAGGACATCCAGTCAGAGATGGAAGAAAGGCAAGCAGTGACACGTTGCAGGACGGCAGGGGAGAGGTCCGGGGAGGAGAGATATAGCTGGGTGTCATCAGCGTACAGGTGGTAGTGAAATCCAAAAGAGGTAATAAGTTTGCCAAGAGAGGCAGTATAAAGAGAAAATAGAAGGGGACCAAGGACGGAGCCTTGGGGAACTCCAACTGAGACAGGGCAAGGGGAGGAGGTATCATTAGAAAAGGAGACACTGAATGAGCGTTGGGAGAGATAAGAGGAAAACCATGAGAGGACAGAGTCACAGAGACCAAGCGATTGAAGAGTTTGAAGAAGGAGAGCATGATCAACGGTGTCAAAGGCCGCTGAGAGGTCAAGAAGAATTAGTATGGAGTAGTGGCCTTTGGATTTAGCTGCGATTAGGTCGTTAGTAACTTTGATAAGGGCAGTCTCTGTAGAGTGGAGAGGGCGGAAGCCAGATTGAAGAGGGTCAAGGAGAGAGTTGGAATTGAGGAAATGAGACACATGGGTAAAGACAAGTCTTTCCAGAAGCTTTGAGGAAAAAGGGAGCAGGGATATGGGACGGTAGTTAGAGGGGGTGGATGGGTCGAGGGATGGTTTTTTTAGTATAGGTACTACAGTGGCATGTTTAAGGTCAGCAGGGACGATGCCAGAGGAGAGCGAGCAGTTGAAGATGTGTGTTAGAGAAGGCACGAGACAAGTGGAGAGAGATCTAATAAGGTGAGATGGGACAGGATCGAGCGGGCAAGTGGTGGGGCGAGAGGAGCAAAGAAGAGCAGCCACCTCTTGGTCAGTAGCTGGGGAGAATGTCTGAAGGGTAGGAAAGGCATGATCTATGTGTGATTGAGAAACAGAAAGGCAAGGAGGGGAGAATTCTTTCCTTAGCTGTTCAATCTTGTCAGTGAAGTAACATGCAAAGTTATCAGCAGTAAGGTTAGTTTTGGGGGTGGCCACAGCAGGGCGAAGAAGAGAATTAAAGGTGTCAACGAGACGCCTGGGGTTGCGGGAACATGAACTAATGAGAGTGGAAAAATAGGACTGTTTGGCAAGGGCAAGGGCTGCACTGTATGAACACAATATGAATCTATAATAGAGAAAGTCTGATTGGGTACGAGACTTCCTCCAGGAGCGTTCAGCACAACGGGAGCATCTTTGCAGGTAGCGCGTTGATTTTGTATGCCATGGTTGGGGGCGGGTCCTCCTTGAGGTGCTTGTTTGGAGTGGCGCTGCAGTGTTCAAGGCAGATGTAAGAGTAGAGTTATATATGGAGATGGCCAGTGAAGGACAGGAGAGGGAAGGGATGGACAGCAGTTGTGAATCAATGTCAGCTGACAACTGTTGGAGATCAAGAGAATTAAGGTCCCTCCTGAGTTGAGGGGGGTTAGGCTGAGGTTTTTGGGTGAGGGGGTATGTGAGAGCAAATGATAAGAGGTGGTGATCAGAGAGAGGATATGGAGTGTTGCAGATATTAGATACTGTACATGCATAAGTGAAGATTAATGTAAGAGAAACTGCTACATGCAATGTAAGAGAAACTGCTATGTTTACATTCCATCGCTAAGACTACCTCTACAAGACAGCCACTAGAGGCGCTTTCTGCAGTTTCACGGAGTGAAATGACGCTGGACATCCTCATGCTTTGCATGAGAACATCAAACGCCAAGAAAAACCCCATAGGAAAGCATGAGTCAATGCTTTCCTATTGGGCAGGCCTAATGTACTCGCCGCACTTGCTCATTAGGTCCCCCCTTCATTGGCTGACGTCAGCGGACGAGGAGTGCATTCCAGCACAGAAAGGCATTGGCTCTGGAATCAGATTTATTACCCCCTTCTTGGAAGACAGAGCTACGAAGGCAGAGAGACACTTTAGTATTAGGAATATATCTTTGTATTCCTAATACTAAAGTGTTCCTTTAAGGCCAGATTAGCCAGACTGAGAGTATTGCTGTGTTACAGAGTTTTCCAGTTCAGCTATATAGAGCTTAAATTTGGAATTCCCACTTTAGTGAATGTTTCTGTATATCCTTTTAATTGATTTAATAGAGCCCCTGCATATTTTGCTGAAACTCTAATCAACAAGAGGATTCTGGGAGTGCAGCCGTCCTGGTATAATGAGCATAAATCAGCTCATGGATTATTGTATGTTATTTGGCATTGGGGTTATTTTAGTATTGTATGTATGGCACTGGAACACCAAGGGTTAACACCAATGGCGTTTGTATGATCAATAGTCTGAAACCTCTTTATCTATAACCTTTATCTCTGCTTATCCCAATATATGCCTAACAGCCAGCCAACGGGTCAGAGTGAGTTTATTAGTAATGGTTTGTAAAGTGGGTTTGCAATTTCTTAGTAAAGGCTACATTTCAACACTAGTGGTTCCATAGCTGGACGAGATGTACATCTAACAGTTTGCACTTGACCCTTACTCTACTTTGGGCTTCAGTGAGCTGTCAGACAAATGTATTGTACTTTCTACTTAATATTAAAACATATTTAATTTTGATTATTGATGACTCAAACTTCATTGGCAGTTATTAGTCCACTTACCAATTATTCAGTTCTGTGAGTATTATTATTATATACAGTGAATCGAAAACCAAATTACAAAATGTAGGCCAATATAACAGTTTAGAAAAATTCTCAGCAATTTTAATATGACTTTGATTTACAATTCACCACAATTCAATGTTTTGTTAATTGACCCGTATGTTCTAAAATAAAATACATTTTGAATAGACTTTGTAGTTGCATTGTTATTAACCTTGCGAATATCGCCCCCTAAAAAAAAACTTAAAACACTTAGCACCCTGCATCAGCCAACATTAACCCAACTAGTGTATATGTGACAATTCGAAAACACTACAGTAGTAATATCATTCAGTATTCCTAGACTTTTATCAGTCATAAAATAGCAAAAGGGAGCTAGTCATTTTTTTTTTGTGTTGAAATCTATTGCATGATAGAAACCCGTACGGTTGACTCATAAACGGGATGTGGGTTACAGATATTACTGCAAGTAATATACAGTTATTTCAGAATTGTGAAATCTCATTATCTCTTGTTAATGTTCCTTATCCTATTGCTAGATTTCATCAGTAACCCAGAAGCCATTGGTTTGAATTTGTGGCCGCCGGTACGAGCCATGGAGAATTGCACTGAACGGACAGAGGTTGTGCTGCTTGCCACCGGCTCTTTCAATCCAGTCACGGTCATGCATCTCAGGCTGTTTGAACTGGCCAGAGACCATCTCCACGAGACAGGTATGGATCAAGACTTCAGAATGAATGTAACCATCAATGGAGCTCTTTACAGCAGTTTCTGGGACTGGACTATTCCAGGGTGTGGATATGAGTTTTATATCATTTCTGTACAGTCAGTCCCCTGTTTGTAGACCGTAACAAGTGACTTTATATTGAAGATGAGTCCAAACATTTCTGACAATCATTGAGAAGTGATGTTTGTCCAGGCACACATTCCTGTTCCAAGCCGAGCAAACGCCATAATATTTACTATCACCAGCAAATCAATCAGAAAACAGTGCTAATTGTTATATTGTATGTTGTTTCACAAAGTAAAATCTGGCTGATCATGTCAGTATTTCAGCAATTTATATTTAACTCTTACTTTTTCATCTTGCCTTATCATTTTGAGAAAACCACTCTTTGCGTCATCATCTTCTTAGCCCTGTGCATTCGTGCAAGCTTATTAACCCTTTCACTTCTGGCCCTTTAGGAAAGGAGATAGTGCAGTTTATTTTGGATTTGCCTGATGTGTCATGAGATTAGGTTACCAATAGTGATCTAATCGGAAGACTACATGTGTTACTGCCAGACAGGGGTATTACACATGGTCTATAAGTGTAAATAAGCTGGCTCTGTGTAAATACCAATAATAATACAGTGGAGCCTCGGAACTCGATCGTTCCTGTTCACCATCAATTCAAACAAAAGTTTTGTGTAAAAAATGTCTCGGTACGCGACTGATCCTCGGTACCCAAACACCTCATACTGCATTCACTTCTATGGTAATCTCGTTGGTACCTCTTTACAGGGAGTGCAGAATTATTAGGCAAGTTGTATTTTTGAGGATTAATTTTATTATTGAACAACAACCATGTTCTCAATGAACCCAAAAAACTCATTAATATCAAAGCTGAATATTTTTGGAAGTAGTTTTTAGTTTGTTTTTAGTTATAGCTATTTTAGGGGGATATCTGTGTGTGCAGGTGACTATTACTGTGCATAATTATTAGGCAACTTAACAAAAAACAAATATATACCCATTTCAATTATTTATTTTTACCAGTGAAACCACAATAACATCTCAACATTCACAAATATACATTTCTGACATTCAAAAACAAAACAAAAACAAATCAGTGATCAATATAGCCACCTTTCTTTGCAAGGACACTCAAAAGCCTGCCATCCATGGATTCTGTCAGTGTTTTGATGTGTTCACCATCAACATTGCGTGCAGCAGCAACCACAGCCTCCCAGACACTGTTCAGAGAGGTGTACTGTTTTCCCTCCTTGTAAATCTCACATTTGATGATGGACCACAGGTTCTCAATGGGGTTCAGATCAGGTGAACAAGGAGGCCATGTCATTAGATTTTCTTCTTTTATACCCTTTCTTGCCAGCCACGCTGTGGAGTACTTGGACGCGTGTGATGGAGCATTGCCCTGCATGAAAATCATGTTTTTCTTGAAGGATGCAGACTTCTTCCTGTACCACTGCTTGAAGAAGGTGTCTTCCAGAAACTGGGAGTTGAGCTTGACTCCATCCTCAACCAGAAAAGGCCCCACAAGCTCATCTTTGATGATACCAGCCCAAACCAGTACTCCACCTCCACCTTGCTGGCGTCTGAGTCGGACTGGAGCTCTCTGCCCTTTACCAATCCATCCATCTGGCCCATCAAGACTCACTCTCATTTCATCAGTCCATAAAACCTTAGAAAAATCAGTCTTGAGATATTTCTTGGCCCAGTCTTGACGTTACAGCTTGTGTGTCTTGTTCAGTGGTGGTCGTCTTTCAGCCTTTCTTACCTTGGCCATGTCTCTGAGTATTGCACACCTTGTGCTTTCGGGCACTCCAGTGATGTTGCAGCTCTGAAATATGGCCAAACTGGTGGCAAGTGGCATCTTGGCAGCTGCACGCTTGACTTTTCTCAGTTCATGGGCAGTTATTTTGCGCCTTGGTTTCTCCACACGCTTCTTGCGACCCTGTTCACTATTTTGAATGAAACGCTTGATTGTTCGATGATCACGCTTCAGAAGCTTTGCAATTTTAAGAGTGCTGCATCCCTCTGCAAGATATCTCACTATTTTTGACTTTTCTGAGCCTGTCAAGTCCTTCTTTTGACCCATTTTGCCAAAGGAAAGGAAGTTGCCTAATAATTATGCACACCTGATATAGGGTGTTGATGTCATTAGACCACACCCCTTCTCATTACAGAGATGCACATCACCTAATATGCTTAATTGGTAGTAGGCTTTCGAGCCTATACAGCTTGGAGTAAGACAACATGCATAAAGAGGATGATGTGGTCAAAATACTCATTTGCCTAATAATTCTGCACACAGTGTAGTATGACGCATCGCTATTCCATTCATGTCGGCAAACAGCTCCATTCAGTCATTCATTGCATTCAGACTTAAATTAGAGCTCCACTAACTCTTAAATAAATTTCATTGAGTCTTCACATAGAGCTCCATTCAGTCTGCAAAAGCTCACCATGAGTCCCAAGGATATTAGCCAACCCAAGAGGAAAATTGTGAGAACGACAATAGAGTTGAAAAAAGAGATTTTAAAACATGAAAGCAGTGTCCGCGTCTCTGATCTAGCAACACAGTTTGGTATGGTCAAATCTACAATTTGTACCATATTAAAAAATAAAGACGCCATCAAAGGAGCCAATGTTGCTAGAGGGGTGAAAGCGATTACAAAACCAATAAGCCAGACACTAGAAGAAGTAGAAAAATTGGTATTGATATGGATAAATGAAAAACATCTAGCCGGTGATAGCATATCAGAGGCAATAATTTGTGAAAAAGCAAGACGTGTATGCTGATCTTGTGAAAAGCACCCCTGAAACGAGTGCTGAGAGTGAGATTTTTAAGGCAAGTAGAAGGTGGTTTGAAAAGTTTAAAAGGAGAAGTGGCATACTGTGGCAAACCTAGCCACTTAAGACTGTATTTACATTATGTGTTATTGTGCATTCAGACTGCCTGAACTGTCCATGTCTCCTATTCTGTGTTTAAGGTGAACGAGAGCATTCGTATGCTGGCGGCACGAAAGCCGCCAGCATTCATATAGTAGTTTCACTAACAGTGAATTTCAACACTGTTCGTGAAACGAACAAACTACCGAATAGGAGACCACACACAGGAGGTTGTGTGGCTCCCATTACGGATTGCAACAATGTATCCTTCGGCAGTTAATAGATGTTCAGGGTGGCCGCCGTTCGGAATACCGACCACGCAGCGGCGGCCATCTTGGATCCTTTGTTAGCCCAGCGGGGTTTGGTCGTCGAGTGCCTGTAACTAAAATCAGCTACTCGATGGCACGAATACCGCTGGACTTGCAGGCCGTTTGGAAGCACCGGTCTTTCGGTATTTTATCTCTATATGTGTATTCATTACTTTTGTGAAGAATTTGTATTCAAGTGTATTTCGTGCGGCGTTCGGCTAATTGCACTGGGATCTGAGCGGTACTTCCACGAAGTATGCGCTCAGACCTTGGCTATCTGCCGGTACAATAGCACGAATAATATTGGAGTTATGGATTTTCATGTAAAAAGCCTGTTCTGCTGTACGAAGGGATAATCAACTTAACAAGATATTCTAGTGGGAGTATCCCTCTCGTACAGCAGTGCATGGTGGGAGAAATGTTCTGTATGTTAAGTTCCCTATGTAGTCCCCTACTCTACAACCCCTGTAAAGTCAGTAAGGAAACCCCTTGCATGGGGAACCACATAAATACTGGAGCTTGTGAATAAAACCTCAGTTGACTCCCAGCCTATGTGTCGTCTAGTTCTTGGGAAGGAAGGATATATATATAACGCTACCGGGATTATTGTATGCTGTACTTGTTTTACCTGGATTATTATATGCTGCTCCTGTCTACCAGCGGAGATATTGTGGATTATACTACCTCTCCGCTACACATACACAGTGTGGTGAGACATGGTGAAGCTTCCAGTGCTAACAAAGACGGGGCTGATAAATTTGTTGTGGAATTTAAAGGAACACTATAGTGTCAGGAAAACAAAGCGGTTTTCCTGACACTATAGTGCCCTGAGGGTGCCCCCACCCGTGGCGCTGAAGGGGTTAAAACCCCTTCAGCCACTTACCTTAATTCAGCACCGGGCTCCCTCAGCGCTGGTGACATATCCTCCCTGTCCGACATCACTGAAGCCGAATGCGCATGTGCGGCAAGTGCCGCGCGCACATTCAAAGTGTCCATAGGAAAGCATTTCTCAATGCTTTCCTATGGCCACTGCGCGATGGAGGCGAAATTCCCGACGGCTTTACCTCAGAGTACTATAAATCCCTGAAACAACAGCTTAGTCCCACTCTCAAAAACTTGTTCAGTAAAATATATTTAGAAGGCCTGCCAATAGATGAACTTAATCAAACCAGAATAATTCCGATACCCAAACCCGACAGGGATGCTCAGAATTTGGCTTCCTATCGCCCAATATCATTACTTAATCAGGACGTCAAACTCCTTACCAAAATCATTGCTCTGATTGCACTAACCTCTCACCAACTGGGCTTTGTGCGGGGCAGGCAGGGAGTGACAGGGGTCCGCAGAGCTCTCGCAGCTGTGGCTTATGCCACGTGTGGGGGACTGGACTCATACTCTCATCCCTTATTAGCCTTGACATAGAGAAGGCTTTTGATAGCATATCCTGGTAGCACCTGATTATGGTGCTAAAGTTGAGATACTTCGGTCACACATTTGTCCATTTTATTCAAAATTTACAACATCCTCCTACTGCCTGTATTACCACAAATGGCCTTAACTCGCCATAACTGCTCTCGCCTCTGCTGTTTAATCTTGCTATTGACCCATTACTGAGAGCTGTTGAGAAGCTACAGGGGTTTAGAAACATAGAAACATAGAAACATAGAATGTGACGGCAGATAAGAACCATTCGGCCCATCTAGTCTGCCCAGTTTTCTAAATACTTTCATTAGTCCCTGGCCTTATCTTATAGTTAGGATAGCCTTATGCCTATCCCACGCATGCTTAAACTCCTTTACTGTGTTAACCTCTACCACTTCAGCTGGAAGGCTATTCCATGCATCCACTACCCTCTCAGTAAAGTAATACTTCCTGATATTATTTTTAAACCTTTGTCCCTCTAATTTAAGACTATGTCCTCTTGTTGTGGTAGTTTTTCTTCTTTTAAATATAGTCTCCTCCTTTACTGTGTTGATTCCCTTTATGTATTTAAATGTTTCTATCATATCCCCCCTGTCTCGTCTTTCCTCCAAGCTATACATGTTAAGATCCTTTAACCTTTCCTGGTAAGTTTTATCCTGCAATCCATGAACCAGTTTAGTAGCCCTTCTTTGAACTCTCTCTAAGGTATCAATATCCTTCTGAAGATAGGGTCTCCAGTACTGTGTACAGTACTCCAAGTGAGGTCTCACCAGTGTTCTGTACAATGGCATGAGCACTTCCCTCTTTCTACTGCTAATACCTCTCCCTATACAACCAAGCATTCTGCTAGCATTTCCTGCTGCTCTATTACATTGTCTGCCTACCTTTAAGTCATCAGAAATAATCACCCCTAAATCCCTTTCCTCAGATGTTGAGGTTAGGACTCTATCAAATATTCTGTACTCTGCCCTTGGGTTTTTACGACCAAGATGCATTATCTTGCACTTATCCACATTAAATGTCAGTTGCCACAACTCTGACCATTTTTCTAGTTTACCTAAATCATTTTCCATTTGGCTTATCCCTCCTGGAACATCAACCCTGTTACATATCTTAGTATCATCCGCAAAAAGACACACCTTACCATCAAGACCTTCTGCAATATCACTAATAAAAATATTAAAGAGAATGGGTCCAAGTACAGATCCCTCAGGTACCCCACTGGTGACAAGCCCAAGCTTCGAATATACTCCATTGACTACAACCCTCTGTTGCCTGTCGCTGAGCCACTGCCTTACCCATTCAACAATATTGGAATCCAAACTCAAAGATTGTAGTTTATTGATAAGCCTTCTATGTGCAACAGTGTCAAAAGCCTTACTGAAATCTAGGTAAGCAATGTCTACTGCACCACCCTGATCTATAATTTTAGTTACCCAATCAAAAAAATCAATAAGATTAGTTTGGCATGATCTCCCTGAAGTAAACCCATGTTGTCTATGATCTTGAAATCCATGTGTTTTTAGATGTTCAACAATCCTATCCTTTAACATGGTTTCCATCACTTTCCCCACTACTGAAGTAAGGCTTACTGGCCTATAGTTGCCCGACTCCTCCCTATTACCTTTCTTGTGAATGGGCACAACATTCGCTAACTTCCAATCTTCTGGGACTACTCCTGTTATCAATGATTGGTTAAATAAATCTGTTAATGGTTTTGCTAGTACACCACTGAGCTCTTTTAATAGCTTTGGGTGTATTCCACCAGGTCCCATTACTTATTTGTCTTTACTTTTGACAGTTGAAATAGAACCTCTTCCTCTGTAAACTCACGTGTAATAAAGGACTCATTTATCCTTTTTCTTAACTGAGGTCCCTCTCCTTCATTTTCATCTGTAAATACCGAACAAAAATATTCATTGAGGCAGTCAGCTAGACCTTTATCCTCATCTACATACCTTCCTTCTTTTGGTTTTAATCTAACTAATCCTTGTTTTACTTTTCTTTTCTCATTTATGTATCTAAAAAAAGTTTTGTCCCCCTTTTTTACTGACTGTGCTATTTTCTCTTCTGTGTGTGATTTGGAAGCTCTTATAACTTGCTTAGCCTCTTTCTGCCTAATCTTATAGGTCATTCTGTCTTCCTCACTCTGGGTTTTTTTATAATTACTAAATGCTAACTTTTAGTTTTTTACTATTTTGGCCACATCTGCGGAGTACCACAGTGGTTTCTTGAATTTTTTGCTTTTACTGACAAGTCTAATGCAATTTTCTATTGCCTTCAGTAGTGCAACTTTTAAATAATCCCATTTCTTTTGGACTCCATTTAAATTGCTCCAGTCTGATAATGACTCCTTTACACATATTCTAATTTTAGAAAAGTCTGTTTTTCTAAAGTCTAAAACTTTTGTTTTTGTGTGGTGTGACTCAGTCACTGTTCTTATATTAAACCACACTGACTGATGATCACTGGATCCTAAACTTTCCCCTACAGTAATATCTGATACCAAATCTCCATTTGTTAACACTAAATCTAGTATGGCCTCTTTACGAGTTGGCTCCTCAACGACTTGTTTTAGAGACAATCCCAGTAGGGAGTTTAGAATATGTGTGCTCCTGGCACAAGTAGCTATTTTTGTATTCCAATTCACATCAGGAAGATTAAAGTCACCCATGATGATAACTTCCCCCTTCATTGTCATTTTAGCTATTTCTTCAACTAGTAGATTATCGAACTCTTCAATTTGTCCTGGGGGCATATAAATCACACCTACACGAGTTACTGTGTGATTACCAAATTCTAACGTAACCCAAACGGACTCTATGTTCGCCTCATTAACCTTTATTAGGCTAGATTTTATGCTATCCTTTACATACAGGGCCACCCCTCCCCCTTTCTTGCCTTCCCTGTCTTTTCTATATAAAGAGTACCCTGGTATTGCTATGTCCCAGTCATTTTTTTCATTATACCATGTCTCAGTAACAGCGACTAAATCTACACTATCAGTTGCCATTATTGCCACAAGTTCATGGATCTTATTCCCTAAACTGCGAGCATTTGTAGACATGACTCTAAGCTTATCATTGTTTAACACACTTGCTACAGGCACCTTCTGTCCTTGTTTTGGGGGACAATTGGATTGATGTTTTATCACCCTTTTGCCCCCCCCTCCTAGTTTAAATACATCCTAGCAAAACCTCTGAACTGCTCACTGAGAACATTTGTTCCCTTTTGAGAAAGATGCAAACCATCTTTTTTGTACAGTTTATTTCCATTCCAAACAGAGCTACCATGAGCAATAAAGCCAAATCTTTGCTCCCGACACCATTCACCAAGCCACATCCGCCTGTCGTTCTGAGTGTTATGCACAGGCAGAACTTCAGAGAATGACAGTGTGGAAGCAACCTGCCGTATATCATTGGCAAAAACACTAAAAACTTCCTTAACCTCTGAAACCTCATTGCAAGCCAAGTAATTTGTCCCTAAATGGACAAGTACATCCAATTCCCCTTCCTGCTTTGCTCGCTTAACAATATTACAGATACGTCTCCTGTCTCTGTGAGCAGTAGCTCCGGGAAGACACCTCACAAGACCACCATTGTCCATCTCCACACCTCTTATGATGGAATCCCCCAACAACAACTGCTTTCTATTAGGCCTCACCATAGTCTTCAAGCCTCTCTGCACAACACCACTAGCCTCAGTGCCTCTCTGCACAACACCACTAGCCTCAATGCCTCTCTCCACAACACCACTAGCCTCAATGCCTCTCTTCACAACACCACTAGCCTCAATGCCTCTCTGCACAACACCACTAGCCTCAGTGCCTCTCTGCACAACACCACTAGCCTCAGTGCCTCTCTGCACAACACCACTAGCCTCAGTGCCTCTCTGCACAACACCACTAGCCTCAGTGCCTCTCTGCACAACACCACTAGCCTCAGTGCCTCTCTGCACAACACCACTAGCCTCAGTGCCTCTCTGCACAACACCACTAGCCTCAGTGCCTCTCTGCACAACACCACTAGCCTCAGTGCCTCTCTGCACAACACCACTAGCCTCAGTGCCTCTCTGCACAACACCACTAGCCTCAGTGCTTCTTTGCACAATACCACTAGCCTCAGTGCCTCTCTGTACAACACCACTAGCCTCAGTGCCTCTCTGCACAACACCACTAGCCTCAGTGCCTCTCTGCACACCACCACTAGCCTCAGTGCCTCTCTGCACAACACCACTAGCCTCAATGCCTCTCTTCACAACACCACTAGCCTCAATGCCTCTCTGCACAACACCACTAGCCTCAGTGCCTCTCTGCACAACACCACTAGCCTCAGTGCCTCTCTGCACAACACCACTAGCCTCAGTGCCTCTCTGCACATCACCACTAGCCTCAGTGCCTCTCTGCACAACACCACTAGCCTCAGTGCCTCTCTGCACAACACCACTAGCCTCAGTGCCTCTCTGCACAACACCACTAGCCTCAGTGCCTCTCTGCACAACACCACTAGCCTCAGTGCCTCTCTGCACAACACCACTAGCCTCAGTGCCTCTCTGCACAACACCACTAGCCTCAGTGCCTCTCTGCACAACACCACTAGCCTCAGTGCTGTCTCCATAACACCATTAAACTCTGAAAGTGCAGAAAATGAATTATGTAGAGCAACAGACTGTGCAATATGCCTTTTATCCACAACTCCAAGTCTACCAGATCCTACAGTAATCCATCTGCCATTCCTAGTATGTCTCTGCGGCAGTGGCTTTGCAGCAGTTCCAGCCTGAGTTTGTTTACCAGATAATTTACAAATCTCAGACTTCAAAAATACAATCTCCTGCCGCAAGATAGAGAACTGTCTACAGATTAGACAACAACCAAACCTCCAAAAAGTGGAACGTGAAACAAATGCATAGCAACTATTACACTGAACTAAGTCTGCCATTCCAATGAGGTGAATAATTTAAATCAAACAAACCTTAACTTTTTATGTATCCTCCCGAATACCTCAGATTACCTCCAGTTTAGGGGCATACCGATGGGTGATGTTACACTGAAAGTCACAGCATTTGCTGCTGATCTGTTACTCTTTATCAATGACCCACAGCACTCCCTGCCGCCCCTTGTTGACTTGCTAGAGACATTTCGTGACATGGCGGGTCTCAGGATCAATTGGGCCAAATCATGTGCCCTTTACTTGAGTGGATGCCCTCCGCCGCCAGTCCCTTAACCCCTTAAGGACCAAACTTCTGGAATACAAGGGAATCATGACATGTCACACACGTCATGTGTCTTTAAGGGGTTAAGGGGTTCCTCTGTGGTGGCAATTGAGGGCGCTTATATATCTTGGCATTGGGGTCCCTAGAGATCTCTCCCTCACATATAAATGAAATATTCCGCCAATCTTAATGGCAATCTTTGCAGAGTTTGAACATTGAAAGGGTCAATCCATACAAATTGGTCAGTTTTCTTTATTTGTTATATCCCCTCCAGATTATTTCACTCAAACGTGAAAGAAAGCATTTGCCTATAACCAATGTTTCAGTCCAACTACCTTGACATATTACGGAAAGTTTCATAATTGGACTGAAATTGTAAATGTATGTTATTGCACAGCAGTAAAAAGTGACGTTATCTTGCTTATTTTGGAGTAACAAGAGTGTGCTCTTCACTTTGGCTGACAACTGGATAAGCTCCGTTAACGCCAATTTAATTCCCATAGGAAAGCATTGGGAGCCTATTGCGCATGTGTGGCAAAACAATGTGCTTCACCGCACCAATCAGCATCTCCTCAAAGAGATGCGTTGTATTAATGCATCTATATGAGTTCAGCGCCTCCATGCAGAGCGTGGAGATACTCAGCATAGGTGCTGAACACTGTGCAGCACTGGACTAAGAAGTAGCTCTAGTGGCTGTCTGAGTGACTGTCACTAGAGATGTTCCTAGGCAGCAATGTAAACACTGCCTTTTCTCTGAAAAGGTAGCATTTACAGTGCTCAGCATACAGGGACAGGCTATAGACACCAGAACCACTACATTAAACTGTAGATGTTCTGGTGACTGTAGTGTCCCTTTAATTCAAAGTCTTTGTCTCACCGGTCGACTCTAAATTACAGGGAGAGCAGGAGACACAAGTGAAGATGCATTTTGTTTGTGTCTTTCTCCCCCAAGCCCCTTTCATGTGTCTCTTAGTCCCAGCCCCTTTGTCTCTTTCCTCCCTTCCACAGCCTTTCTGTGAGTCTCTTTCGCAGGTCGCAGCACTTCTGTGTATCTTTTCCCACAGCTCCTCTGTGTGTCTCATTCTCCCCTTTCCTAGTCCCTCTGTGTGTCTCCTGTACCCTTTCCCAGCCCGTCTGTCTCTTTCTACCCAGCCTCTCTGTGTGTCTTTTTACTCCCCTGTCCCACCGTGTGTCTCATTCCACCCCCTCCAGCTTTACATGTGTCTCATTAGCCCCCTCACTCCTCCATGTTTCTCAGTCCATTTCCCTGTCCCTCCATGTATCTCAATCCATTCCCCCCCAGCCCTCCTTGTACCTTATTATCTCCCTCAGTCCCTCCATAGGACCCTATAGCCCCTCCCAGCCCTCCATGCCTTCCTTTACCCCCTCCCAACCCTTAATGTGTCCCTATAGCCCCCATGTGTCCCATTAGTTTCCCCTCAGCCCCCATGTGTCCCATTAGTTCCCCCGCCAGGTGTCCCATTAGTCTCCCCAGCCCCCAGGTGTCCCATTAGTCCCTCACCCCTGGGTGTCCCATTAGATCCCCCTGACCAACCCTAATGTGTCCCATTAGTCTCCCCAGGTGTCCCATTAGTTTCCCCCCAGCTCTCCCAGTGTCCCATTAGTTCCCCCGCCAGATGTCCCATGTGTTGTCCTCCCAGCTCTCCATGTGTCCCTGTGTCTCATTATGAGGGGTAATTTATCTTTAGGTGTGATCATTAGGATACTGGTCCGGCAGTACTGTTCGCCTTTGGTGGTCTCACTTTTATAACCATAATGTTCTTTCTTGTACCGGAATAGTACTACCGGATCACTTATGATCACACCTAAAGAGAAATTAACTCCTCGTTTGGACATTATATGGACTACCTTATGATCATCCCATTATATAGAACTTTCCTCTATTTAGGATAGTATCCTACTAGAACGCAGTGGCGCCATTTTGGCTCAAGTATGTGTTCCAAGTTGGAACGCACAGACCACCCCCCTGGACTATGCCGTGTCACTTCCGGTGTGACGCTGTAACGAGAATATACCCCTACACGCAGGATCCAGCTAAACAGAAGACCGCACAGAGGAGAGATACGTCTACCGGACCTTAGAATGGCCGGACTCAACGTATATAGGAGAAGTACAGAGTCAGGAACGATCCGAGGTCAAGGGCACAAAGAGACAGCGTAAACGAGGACTAGCCGGGGTCTGGTACACAGGAAACAGCAAGCCGGCAAACAGAACAGACAAGGATAAAGCGAAAACGAAGTCAGAATACAAAGCCAAGGTCAAATACGGAGGAACAGAACTGAACACAACAAGCGCTAAAGGGAACTGAAACAGAAACCACGATAGGGCAAGGAACTAAGGGAAAAGGGTAAGTATAAGTAGCTTCCAAACTAATGTGATTGGCTCCTGTCACTTCCACACCCCCAAAAGGTAAGTGTATGGGGGGAGTGGCATGACAGGGGCCAATGGGAGCCTTTTTGCAATTTAGGCTCCCACTGTCTCTTTAAGAGCGTTCTTAGATTCAGGCGGGACACGTGACCGCATCTCGCGGTCACTGCCCGCCTTCCTGTTAGAAGAGTCGGATGAGCCGCGTGCGGCTCGTGCAGCCGCAGGACCGCGCGCGGCTTGAAGAGAGGACCGCGGCCGGCCCCCGGATAAGGTAAGTAACGCTACAGACGCGTGCGTTCCAGGGTGGTTACAGGAAGCCAGGATTCACGCACACCAGGAAGTAATTTTATAATTGGACTGTATATAAAAACGGAACACACTCTTGAAGAAGCCCTGGACGGGCAAAACGCGTCAGTGTAACACTTTTATTGTTACCTACCATTGTTATACTATACTTTTGTTAAATAAATAGTAAGTTTTATTATACTTCACTTATCTATTATTTTTTACTTCTTGGCACTGCAGCCCACAGCCATCCTAGAATGTTATAGTGAGCGCCTAATACTTTTGTTTTCATCCTATCGTATAAGTAAACCTGTCTGCTGCATGCGATGTTTTACAATGTGATATCCCAGCATGCAGTTTTCTACCAAGACCTGTGCATGGCCGCATGAGCTTGAGTGTACGGTGAAGGATGACTGTTCTATGAAAAGCACCACCCTTACTTCTTCACTATTATTGGAACTGTACACCTTATCAAATAGCTTCTCCTTTTCTTTTCACAGGAAAGTACAAAGTGGTTAAAGGCATTATTTCTCCAGTGGGTGACGCATACAAAAAGAAAGGACTTCTTGAAGCCTCTCATCGTCTAGCCATGGCAGAGCTGGCAACCAAGAACACCGCCTGGTTGGAGGTGGATGCGTGGGAGTGCTCACAGACGGAATGGGTGGAGACCGTGCGGGTGATGAGGTATCTTTAACACAAACCGGACAATGCATTAAAGTGAAATTAGCATGGGCACTGTTTAGCCCTATCTCATGGCTTTAAACAAGGCAAGACACGTTGTGGCAAGTGGGACTATTTATTTCTCTACAAATTGCTTGTGCGTAGAACTTATCTCATAAGGTTTGAACACCATATGGTACCTGGGCCTGCTGAGACACAATACTGAAGAGATTGATATGTAGCCTTTATTGGTACAGTCCAGGCACTAACACAACTTTAATGAGTTTTTGCTTTTTGTTTGTTTTGGGGGTTTTTCCCTCTCAATTTCTATCTATTTTACGTAGGGAAAAGATAATAAATACCATTATGCATAGGGCACATAAAATACATGCATGTGTTGGCATACTATGTAAATTGTTTTCAAAGATGGCAGTAATTACAAAGGACAAACTTTGTAGAATCCATATTGTGTAGGTACCTTTACCAGGGGCAGAGTAAGATTTGTATTCTAGATTACTGAGATTAGATGTAATTATCTGCAATGTGTCATGTTTTTGCTAATGAATGTTTTCACCCAAAACAAATATTTACTGAAAGGAAACCTGAGTGATTCAGCAATATGTCGCAATATTTACCAGATCAACGGCGCGACGATTCGGAGTCAATTTGACTTTGTTTGGATAAGTCTTTCCTATGCTTTCATTGTAGTCATGTATTTATTTCCCTGCCAGACATCACCAGCAGAAGCTTGAGGCTGAATGTCAGGAATCTCCAGAAAAGGTGGCGCACAGGAAGGGCCACAAAAGGAAACGAGATCGTAGCTGCCAGGATGTGCCGGACCTCAACTGCTCAAATCGCAAAGGTGACAAATGAGATTGGTAAAAAGGGCATTAAGCCCTTTAAGTACCAGGTATTGGTAGGTTCATGGTAAATTGGTTAAACTATTCATCCATCTATCTATAACAAATTGTATAGCAATATTTACTGAACTGCCAACTAGATTGCAAAGTTTATGTTGAAATAACAGCGTTTAAAAAAAACAAAAAAAACCTCTGTTTTTTGCTACATTTTGCACTTCGGTTGTCCATGTGCTACATCTCACTCTTTCATAAACCAACCCGTGGGAGGTTAAATGAAGAAGGTCTGATGTCTCCATGCTTTGTTTTGCAGTGGTCCCTCAAATTAGGTTACTGTGTGGGGCAGACGTCCTGGAGTCTATGAGTGTCCCCAACTTGTGGAAGGACGAAGACGTGTTAGAGATCATTTCCCGCTTTGGTGTTGTCTGCATCAGCCGACTAGGGAATGACATCCGTAAATTCATCTACGAGTCAGACATCCTCTGGAAACACAAAAACAATATCCATCTGGTGGAAGAGTGGATTAGCAATGACATTTCCTCCACGAAAATTAGACGGGCCTTGAGAAGAGGACAAAGTGTTCGATACTTGGTGCCTGACGCAGCTCTGGAGTACATTGAAAAGCATGAGTTGTACAATGAGCAGAGCGAGGAGAAAAATGCAGGCCTCATTCTAGAGCCCTTTAAACGAAATTGTTTCTCCAACCCTTCTTAGTAATGATCAGTTAAATGGACACTCCAGAGCCCTAAATCACTTCAGATTGCTGAAACTTTTTATGTGTGAAGAGTGTGTCCTGTTTTTTTCATTTTACAAAAAATTCAGATTTCGGTAGAAATTGACAACTTTATAAATAATGGTGTTACAACCCCCTGGCTTTCAAGTAGGCAAAAGGTCCTTTTATGCCTGGTTTGGTTTGCTCAGTTGATCTAAACTCTTAAGGCACCAATTGCCCAGAGCACCTGCCTTGCAAAGACTTCTCATTGAGCTTCATTTGGAAGTCTTTGATTGGACAGCCACAGAAAGTCTAGGCGTGGTTAGAAGGGGAGATCTGAAGGGTTGCAAGCTGTTTTTAGACCTACCCCAATGAAAGATATGCATAATTAAATCCATGCATGTTTTCATTGTGGGTATATCTACTAAACAGTGATTTTTCTTTATTTTGTATGTATGCAGTGGTGTGTCCCTTTAAATAAAGTCAGTCACCGCTTCCTACAGCAGTAATCATAATTCATCTTCTACAGAAGAAATCTATGCAGCAAATGTGATTCTCGGCCAAGGTTATCAAACATTGGAATAGGAGCTCTGGTCTTCTGCCCTATTAACGTGCTGGAGAACCCTGCCACTGCTGTCAGTAATTGCATCGGGTTTGGGTTTTGTTCAGAAATGTCAATTTTTCAATAAAGGTGTTTTATTCGCTTTGATCTTATTTTTCTCTGTGTGTTTCTGAAATTACCTTTTAGGAATAAAGCAATAACAATTGTTCCAGGTGTAGTGGTCATGGTGCTCTGCATGTTTCTAGAGGCAGCAATCCTTATATATAAAGGGTTATTTTATACATTAGCAACTGGGTGGAGGTTTATCCAAGCTTACAAACTGGAGGTTTACCAAGAATTTTGGTTAGTGACTTTTTACAGTTATTCACACCAAAAAAACTGTACAGTAAAATAATCCGACACGTTTGGTGCAATCAGGACTTTATCAGGGATATGTTGATTTCAAATGCTGTCACCGAATAAATAGGACGCTGTAATAAAATCATTAAATTCATCTGTTTGTGGCGTGTGTTCCTTTTTGTGACTGCATATGCAGGTTTTTTTTTTGTTAATTTTTTTAACTTAATCTTTATTTGTAGTTGTGCAAAGATAGTACATGACAGGCTTGCTATGCCACAACAGCTAAAGAAGGTATTTTCTAAACGTGAAACTGAAACCTGTATATGGCGTTCAATAGATCTGCACATTTTTATAAATCATATCTGTATAACAATTTTATACAAAACACACACACACATATATACATAGCCCATAGATTAGTCACACGGTTGAGAAGCATTATAATAGCTCAAAATTGCATATGCGTGTTTTGTTGTTTTTTTTGCTTTATATTTTTTATATATATGTAAGGCCTTGGCCTGTAGTTGTGGGAGGGGCTTGAATTCCCTTTAAAAGGGCGGCCAATCCTCTCCCACCTTACCGTGGACAGTCTGGCGAATCACATGACTACTTCTGGTCGCCATTTTTGTTGTCTCCTGCAGTTCCTCGTGTCCTGATTATAGCTCCGGTGCCCGGGTATATTTTTACCCTTATTCGACCGCTGGCTAAACAGTACGGTACCGCTACCCCTCAGGCCGGCTCAGAACTGCTCGGATTACTGTAAGTCAGACCCACACCGTCGCCCCACGGTCGCTTTTTGGTTGCGTCATCAAGCTGTGGGTCACTGTTTGCTCTTTCCCTTACCTTTTTCATTTAAATTGTGTGTTCGGCAAATTATACGGCATTACTTATGTACGCTTGTAATGCAGCATTACTGTAAACATTTTATTTCTGTCTAACGTATGGTCGGGAACCCCCTTCCTCAGTTTGGCTCTTTCCCGGTTGCCACGCTTACTATTCGTATACATTCATACGAATCAGATGATTTTTATATATATAATACAGACGAGCAGCTGTTCATACTCAGGCTGCGAGCTCAGTTCTTACAGACTGCCTGTCTCCAGCGTTCGTCTGTTTCTTAGAAGAACTGTTAGTAGCAAATCTATTTTCCACCTCCACTACGCTTGGGGTTGTACCGGGGGAAGCCGGAACACAAGTGGACTCACGGTATCCGTCAGCTGAGACCACCCACGGTCTCCTCGCTGGCGCACCAAACTAAACGTTCATTCATAGGTTTTTCAGACATCATTTAAATATATGTTGCAAACTGTATGTGGGAAGTTTAAATCTGTATGATTAATACTGTTTAAAAGGCCTAATTTACTTACACTACTAGGCATGAGCTTTTTTCAACTATAGAGAGTCTCTGTATAATATAAATATATGGATTAGTCTTATAAATATAAATATATATATATATATATATATTTTAAAATGGCAGAACTTTGTACATATGACAGTTTTGAATGTCTGAATTTTGTTACCAAGTGGTGTTAGTATTTTGCTTTTATTACATTTTCTAAGCTTGTCTATAAGAGTGTGTATATTTGCATAAGGCTAATGTTTCTGTTTCTCTGGTCAGCAATCCAGGCACAGCACTGTTGTTCTATAAAACACTTGTGGCCGTGCTGTGTACCCTATGTTCCACATATGTTATACTAACGTCTTCTAACAGGTTCTAATATAACAGTATACATTTGCATTTGTTTGTATAATTTTTGGTATCTTACTTTCACGGTCGCCTCCCGCCATAGGAGTCCTCGGTACGTCGGCTGACTCATTTATCTGTTAGCTGACATTTGTTATCATGTTCCCATCAAGCTCAGTGCAGGATATTGAGCTTATGTTTGGTGCTCATTAATCAATTACTTCATTAATCAATTACTTGGCCTTATTGGGTTGATGTTGTGGTTGGGGTTTTACTCATTGTCGATTATTTTGATTGGGCATTAACATCTCACTTTCTTTAGGTTCCTTGGTCTTGCGGGACGGTTGCTGTACGAGCACCGCAATTCCGTCACCTACCTCTGTCTTATTTTCATTGCTCATCCTTGGGTTATGATAGGTTTCCATTTACTATTCGGGTCCATGATCTGGGCCACTCACATAATCTATACGCACGGTTACTCCCCATATCGTTTTTACTGGGTTACAGCATGTATCTACTACCTCCCTCTCGCTCCTATTTTCTGCTTATAATCTCGTCCTGACTCAGAATACATCAGGCATGTTTTCACAACCCCGTACTTTCTATTTAGGGTAATTACTGGCTTTGAAGATGTAGGTTGCCCAACTAGGTTTTGTTTCCGGTCTAAATCCATACGTTAGTGGTCCCGCGAGGCCAACACCCATCCTCATACCCAGAGGTATACGCCCCTCGGCCCAATTCATAGGTAGCCGCCTCGCATTGTTGCATAGGGCCTCCCATGTCACTCCCATTCTATCTTATGCTTTAGTTGCCACCGAGAGGCCGACACCCCGCCACAACGTTCGGTGGCCTCAAAATATCCCCTCGGGCCAACGCATAGTTAGCGCCTCTCACGCCGCTTGGCATTTAGTAGGGACTCATCTGTCACGTTGAGGTAGCTTAATTCTTAGCCGCTTGGCTTCTAGCTAGCCTGCCAGTACCAGGTCCTTTCTTCACTTATAATAATCAGGTTACATATGTATTTCTGTTGCATTTCCGTCACCTACCTTTTATTATTTTCATTACTTCTCTATAGGTTCTGGAAGGTTTTCCGTTTACTGTTCAGGCCACTTTCTGGGCCACTCACATAATCTACACGCACGGGTACTCAATCCCCTTATCGTTTTACTATGTTACAGCACGTATCTAATACCTCCCTCGCTCCTATTTTCCTGATGGTAGTCCCACTAGGTATGTTTTTCTGGCCTTCTACGCCTTACATTAGTGGTCCCACGAGGCCAACACCCATCCTCAATTCGGAGGTACGGCATCCCCTCGGGCCCATTCATAGCTAGCCGCCTCGCTTGGTTGCATAGGGAGGGCCTCACTTGTCACTCCCATTCGGTCTTATGCTTTTACAAGTCACAGAGAGGCCATCACCCCGCCATAATGCCAATGGCCACATACCCCACACGAGCCAAATCATAGATAGTGCCTCTCAAAGCCGCTTGGCTCCTAGCAGGGCCTCACCTGTCACGTTGCTTAGTAATTCTTCGCCGCTTGGCATTAGTAACAATAGAAGAAAAACAAAACACAAAACATGTTTTCTGTTATGTGTCACAGTTCCGAAGGGGCTGGTGGTTCTAGTTCAGGTAGGTCGTTACACGTTTTGTTCTCTTTATTATCCTTGTGTCATTATAGAGTTTCCTAAAAAACCTCACCACACTGGCATCAACATCACGTTATTGGTTACACTTTACAATACCATCCCTCACAGCATTGGTTAAATTTATGCGTAAAGGCTGACTCTAGGGTTCCACATGGGTTTGTACATTTGACAACTGGGACAGTGGAATGTTAAACTTACTACAGATCCAACAGACCGAGAGTTAATGTGTACAGTTATAAGGATGGAACTAGTTCAAGGGTTTGTGGAGGGGGGTTTGGTTCCCCTCCTTTTCACACAATGTTGGGGATTCGGTTAGGCTCTTTCCACATACAGGCTGACACATATCGTGCATTTGAACTCTAATTGCAACGAGGTCTGGCTACCGCAAGAACCTTCGATTACTGCTGGGGTCACTCAATGTTGCCATGTGAATCATACCACAGGATAGATCCTTCATTTCCCGATTACTACTCTTTATTCCCACGACTCACCACAGACATATCATGTTTAGACACTCATGCAACCACTGATTTACTTATTGGCACTTTCCTCGAATACCGGAAAGGCGAGCCATGTTTATTCCACCCTCTCTGACATTTCACCCTTTGTTTGGACAGATGCCGCGGCATACTCTGGTTTGACGGCCTTTGGAGGGAATGTATAGCGTTGCGCGTCAGGGCTCATAGGCGTTAAGTCCCGACCCAGCTTCTCCTATACTCCGACCTTGTTTCATATGATATCCGTTCATGACGGCTGCCATAGCCGGGGGACCAATATGGTCCAGTCAGTCTGTCAGATATTATTCACATACACCTAGCCATTGTACATACGGGACGATCTTCATCTCTGGTCTTAAGGAGACTATTGAGGAAACTCACATGAAATAGCTGCTTGCTATTTTATCACTTGTATTCACAGGCCGGGTTTTCACAAACGGCTCAGCTGACCACATTTATTGGTTTCGTTTCGGGGTTTCGGCCAGACACTACCCACCTCTTCCGGGCTAGCTTACCGGCCCACCATTACGAGACATGCTCGTGGAAGGTATGGTTACCCTTGCACATCACATTTCTCACCTTACACTTTCAGTCGACAATAGGTTCAGTCGACACTATCCAACTATAGATTCAGCTCCTGCGGAGCACATGACCATACACCAATCAAACAGCCAAACCTCTAGCATGCTATGGGTTCTTACATCCCATGATTTTACCACTAAGAATATGATAACCACAGACACCATAGACCATTAGGACCTATCTTTACATCAGTCTATACCTATCCCTATAGCACATACGGTCAACATACCCCTATTACCTACTCTAAACAATGGGACCCGGTAAAGTTCTGGATACTTATTGCACCACTTTACAGATACAACCACTCCAGCCATTATCAGAACTTCATGGCTCCCATTCGTACAGCATCTTAAGGCATGCTTCGTGTTCACTTACTGTCAACTAGGCTCGGCATAATACAAACCTTCATCAGGACACTCCTACCCCATAGGGGCAGCATTCTCAGCTTCCTCCAACCACATTCCAGCTCATATCATCAGGACTATGGGATGCTAGAAGTTCTCCACCTATACTC
Source organism: Pelobates fuscus (assembly GCF_036172605.1). Taxonomy (NCBI): domain Eukaryota; kingdom Metazoa; phylum Chordata; class Amphibia; order Anura; family Pelobatidae; genus Pelobates; species Pelobates fuscus. Next base: position 142,902,370 of record NC_086327.1, on the reverse strand, counting down.
TTTACAGCCCGAACTAGTGGAAGAGGTAATACTAGCTTTTGTGACTTGTCCAAATAAACGATTGTTGTTATATGATTAAATTGGTATGGTATTCTTCTTTTTGCCCACTTTTATTACAGGCCTACTGCACTGTCGGTTCCGGCACACCACAACCGACTGGTGTCATTTGAATATGTTGTTTGGTTATAATATGCTATGTAACACTATTATCACGGCAACCGCCGACTACAAAGATATATATATATATATATATATATTTGTGATCGGCTAATATCGTATAGTGAAATACCTTGTGATTGGAATTAAGTCGGTGTGGTGTGCCGGAACCGACGTAGGGGGTAGGCCTGTAAAAGAGGGCCTCCCCAAATGAATTGTATAAGAGGGAGAGGTGGGTGGGGTGAACAGCGTGCGTACGGCAAGGTAGGAAGGGGGGAGTAGCGTTTATATAGGAACGCTTAACTCCTCCCACAAATACAGGCCTTACGGCCTTAAACTTGTGGTCGGTTCATATCGTATAGTGAAATACCTTGTGATTGGAATTAAGTCGGTGTGGTGTGCCGGAACCGACGTAGGGGGTAGGCCTGTAAAAGAGGGCAAAAGGAAATGCAAGAAAACACACTTATAGCACTATAATTATCATATAAAATCCGTTCGCCTTACTTCTTAACCGTTAGGAATGTTCCTGTATAATGTAGCTGCGTTCTAGTGACTTTAATATGTGTACCGGCTTACTGCTACTGGATGCCGTGCTTATTGAAAGGACGTGCTAAATAGGAGCCGGTGGCCCCAACCTACTCTAATGCCAGGACTATGAACGTAGAACTGTATTTAGAAGTAGTTAGGGAATGATTAGTATGTCAAGTGTCTTGATTTCCTGGTTTGAATGTCGTGTAGTGTTTGTACCTTCTTAAATCTTCTTAAATTATGTAGTGTTTGTACCTTCTTAAATCTTCCTTGAGGAGACATGATTTGCCAGTCTGATTAGTTGTGATCGCAGAGTTGTAGGGTTCCGGAACCCTTGTACGGTTGCAGGCACATAGATTTAAGACCTGGTTGTGTGGTGACCAGAACCTTTGGAAGGTTGAAGGCCCAGAGGTTTGAAACTAGGTTTGTGTGTTACGGATGCTGTTAGGGAGTCTGATACTGCCCGGAATTCTCATCTGCGGATGTATGTTATTGTAGGGTGATGCACCAACTATTTATTCCTTGATATTTATAAGGAGCATTTAAGAACACAGGGTGTGGTTTGAAAGGCTTGTCATGAGGAGTTATTGTAGGTCAGATTGGTAAAGTGCGATAGTGTTGTATGAAGGGCTGAATGAAAGGTGGCAAAATGGTAGAATAGACTACAATTGAACGGTATATGCCTGTGACTGTTGTGTCGCCACTGAGACATGGAAGAATGTCATGTTCCTGTTGTACGTATTTTTAAGTGCACTCGAATAATGCTATCGGTGATAATTGTTGTCGAGTCCCAATAGCTGGGCGACTGAATGAGGATGTTGAAATGCGGACTATGAAGTGTGTAAAGTAACCGGTGAATTGGGTGTTGTCAAATGGGAGAGGTACAAGGCCAAGTGACTCTTGGTCAGTAATCCCTAATAGTTATGTGGATGCGCCACTCAGGATAGTGGTTCTACTGCACAATTTTGGGAGTAGGTCGGAACCAGGCGGGATGAACTCGTAACCCAATACGGAGCTCAAATTACTCCCCCTACCAGAACAAAGAATGTTATGCCGAAGGACCTTCTAACACTGTCTCCGTCAACGGTCTGTGAACCATCTACCCAAAAAAAACAAAGAGGACGAACGATTGTATAGAATATGTAGCAGACCGCTATGCAGCCGGCCTAACCTTCAACTGGCCTGCTTGACCAGGGTTCTGTCCGTAACGTTGCTGCCCCTATCGGTAAGTTTGACCAGGCTGGTGTTGCAATAGGTGGGAAGACTGAGCGTCACCTAATCGGCAACCTCAACCAATAGATGCAGGGATGAGTGGTAACGTGGAGGAGTTGGAGAAGTCCGTCCTGCTAGGCCAAGTGGTTACACCTGCTCGCAATATAGCTACAATCCTTAGTGAAATAGTATCGAGAGAAATTGGGTAATGATATTTAAGGCAGAGGATGCGACTGAAAGTGGAGCAGACAGAACAATGCTGAGACAGTGTTTATTAGTATGCCGGTGGACCACCTTGGACAATACGTGATTAGTTTAGGGGATGGGAACATCTAGAGCGCATTCTGAGAGTGACCCTCACCTAGTGTAGCACCCGTGTAATGAATACCACCAAGTGCGGACAGACTTGACAGCCAAAGAACTTTAAAGCTCTGATCTCATGATCTTTGATACAACATATACGGGCAGACGGTCTTACCATGAGCCCCGAGGCATAAAGCACATACGTGAAGTAACCCACAGTTGGCAGAACCACATGTGCCAGAGTTAAAATTGTCGCAAATAAGCGGGTGAGTACCCAGACCGTGAGGAGGGGTGAAAGGTGATGCGGGGGGCCACCTCTGCGGGGTGGATGGAGTGAGCGTGTGTGGAGTGCCAGTATGAGCCGGGCTGGTGGTCTCTAAGGCGGATAGTCTATCATTTAAGGACTGAAGAGTGGTCAGAATGGCGTTCAGACTTCCTATTATGGCAGAGAGTTCTCCTTGTGAGCTGGTCCCTGAACCGGAATCTTCCAGGTTCGGTTCAGTGGTTGTACTAGGCAGGAACGGTTCGTCTCCCATATTACCTTCTTGGGCCGTACTGAAAAAGAACATCACAACAACAAAGCAATGATTAATAACTTAAATAGTAGAATAAGCATAGAACTGGCTGGCTAACTAGTGCCGAAGCGAAAAGCTCTCTACCCCATGACAGGTGAGGCCCTGCTAGTTGCCAAGCGGCTGGTGAGAGGCTCTACCTATGATTTGGGCGTGGGGCTCGAGCCACTAGCGTGGTGGCGGGGTGGCGGCCTCTCGGTGACAGTAAAAAGATCCAAAAACGTGTGGCCGTGTCAGGTGAGGCCCTAACTATAAACCCGATAGGTGGGTGAATGCGAGGCTCTAACTATGATTTGGGCCGAGGGGCGAAATCTCCGTGTTGAGATTGGGGGGTTGGCCTCGCGGGACCAGCTACGTTGAAACCACTAAGGCCAGCTCCTAACCCTAGATAGCCAGTTCTCTGACCCTAGACGGGGGCTTGATAAGGGGATAATGCAACGAGTTTGGAGAACCCAAGTTGTGGTTTGTGATAGGTACCTGGAGATTCCCAGTCGGAGAAAGAGGGGGAAAAAAAGGGGGGGGGGAGGAGGAAGAAAGAAGAGGAAAGGAACAGTGGTCGAGGGAGAGGGTAGAAAGAATATTAAATGCAGTATAGCACAGTTCTTGGAGATATAGCTGATAGCACAGTATACTTAGACCCTGAAGTGCCAAGAAAACGTGGTAGAACCTGACGGAGAGAGGAGGGAGAAATTAGCAAGGTAGTGAGTAACAAAACGATTGTTACGGATAGCGAGCATGAATGAACGTATGACAAGTTATCGAGTGTAGCCGTGACCTGACGAGGCAAGGCAGGAATCAAGCCCCCGTACCCCAATACCCCCTCGTGTAACAACGTGGCCATGTCGAGGCAGTTGTTTGAAATGAGAACAAAACTTGTTTGTACCTGATAGAAACAGATGACAATAGCGAAGTAGTGATTGTCTAGTGATAACAAATGACAATATGCAACATTAACAGTAATTAGCGATACTAATGTATAACGGTAATAGAGATAGACTAATTGCAAAGTATAAACCGATTAGTTTGAATCGTCCGACAACAAATGTGTCAACGCATTGGCGATTCATGTTAGGCTTAATAGTAGGGAATACCTTCACAAAAGGAAAGAATTAGAACTTAACTGATATGCCCTGTCATGTTTAGGCTGTAAGCCTTTAAACACAAATATCATAACCGTCATGTACAGCGATATATATATACCAAATATATTAATTGCAGGCATTGTAAATATCTACTGGATCACACTGCGATCGCATGATATCGGGATAATAACAATTAGAATACTCCATTTTTTATTTTTTTTTATAAATATGTTAGACTGCCCTCCCATGGCATTTCAGTAACAGCCTTCCTGTGATTTATTACGGCTTTAATCTTGTGGATTACTTTAGAGGGCCCCAAGACTTCAGTGCACCAACTGGTACCTATCAGCCATTAGTGTGAAGTCTGCAGGTGGTTTGGGAGGGTGCTGGACCTGGTACTACAGATTTTTGCGAGCTTAGTCAGCCACAGAGGTAATGGAGCATGAGGGTCATGGGGGTGTCAGCCCTCTGGGGGAAAAGTACATTACATTAGATACACTGCTGAGATGCATAGGAGTACTTCCAGCCAAGTAGCCTTAGACCCGCAGCCCACGGTGTAATTTGTAAGTGAGTGGGCTATTCATTAGAGAGTACCTATATACCAGGCACTGACAGTATGCGATGTACCACCTCATAGCCAGACCACTACTGGTTAAGGAGTTTTAAAACGTTTTACAAGGTCTGTAGTGACCATAATGTGCTAAGAGACCAGACAGGACAGGATTACATTCTGGTGTATGCCCTTACAGACCTCAGAGACTGTTTAAGGCCTGATGGCCCTTGCTTAAGTGAGGCAATCTTGTCCAAACATATATGCCCCTGTTAAAATGGAAGCGGGGGCCACTCCAAAGAGGCTCAGCTGGGTATTATCTATTTACCCCAAGAGGAAAAGGAAGTCCCTCCCAGAACCTCTGAACATTCACAAGCTACGTTTCATAGACCGAGCAGTGTGCAGTAAGTACAACAAGTTCTTGTAATAGAAACATACAGGATGTTCTGGGTAGGTTATAGTGCCTATGAATTAAAACGAACAAACAGCCGAATTGCCATCTGTTTACAGTCTCACATGTCCGTGTGTTCGTAGGTACAGTAGGGAAAAAAGAACGGCGGGAATAGCCCGAAAGCGGCTATTCTCGCTGATTACCTGGCGTTCGTTTTAGTTGCGAGCGTGTGGCCGAAAGCCGGTGGGAAAGCCGCAAGGAATGATGGGACCGGAAGCGTGCTGTTGAGGACCCGGAAGTTGCTGACGAGAGGGAGGTGAGCAGGCCAGGTGAACAGCGTGCGTACGGCAAGGTAGGAAGGGGGGAGTAGCGTTTATATAGGAACGCTTAACTCCTCCCACAAATACAGGCCTTACGGCCTTAAACATATATATATATAATTGAGGGGTAACACGAGCAACTTAGACTAAACCAGGTGGCATGAATATGAAAATACCATCATATGAAGTCAAACTTAAATTAATAGCATTAAGGCATTAAGCAAAATTCTAATAATGCAGAAACCCTGGAAAGTAAGTGAATCGTGAACCTGTTACATGTATAAGCCCCTGATGCCTGAAAATAATGGGATAGCCCGGAGACAGGTGAATGTAGTGATGAACGTAAATAAGTGAGTAATATAGCAAGGGCCAAGTTGACAAACCAACTTATATAGGGGAAATAATAGAGTAGAAAGGGTAGAGAACCGGAAAAGTATCAATGCGGAAGAAAACCAAAAACTTAGCATAGGTAACTAGTATCAGTATCAACAAGAATATATGACGAAAAGACCCTCTCTGGCAGACCTAGGCTGAGAGCCGTACGGGGGAGATCCCTGAAGCACGCCCAAAATCCCAGGAAGGCGACTTTAGGTACAAGCCACACACACTTCCACCTGGGACCATCCACACAGAGCCAAGCATGACAAGAGCAGTGGGAAACGCAAGGGGGCTCTTGTGGGGGCTAAGGGCCAAAAAAAAAAAAAAAGATTATATGATGAAAAGTATCTACAAGGACCATGACGGTGGACAATTCAAGCTAACAAGTGTATGAGAAGCCAACCAGTAATTAGTATAACTAAACCAAAGTAAACCTTTGTTAGCTGATGAGTCCCATGATGATTGTAGTTAATGTAAGTACAGTGAATGTGTATACAAGTTAGTTTATATTTGTGAACCATATGTGTAGGCCCATGTTGGGCTTGACATGATTGATCCAGTCAATAGTGACACTAAACCATGTAGGGGGGGCCAAGACATATAATAGAAGTTGATATGTTCCAGTAAGGGGCCTTATACCGGAAGATGAAGAAGGCATCACTGGGAAGCTACATATTAATGAAATACTGAATATTATAGTAGTGAAATTCGCCCTGAAAGAACAAACATACAGTTAGTAGGGACCAATTAAATCAGCCGTGGCAGGCCCGCCATGACGACTTCTATGAGTACCAGGTAGGGCTGGCTCATCTTAAAGATGACATGTTTTAGTGTAATAATGATGTCACAATATGTCTGATACGTGTGGCATCACAACTTATCTATATCCTAATTCACCTATTAGTGTAAAACCTTTCAGACATAAAGTTGGATAGCATAACAGAAAGTCAATATCGCGTTGGATATCTGAACGTACAGGCGCACATGCTCAATATTGAATTGTGTTATGATCGTATGCGTACGGAGGACAGCGTCCAGTTGACAGCATGGTTCAACAACATATTTCTAGTCTTTCCAGCCTCTAATTTATTTACACCTTAGAGGACACAAGTGCTCAGAACATTGCATGGAGGTTGGTGTTGCTCGAGCAACTCGTGCCTACTCCAGCATCAGCATTGTCCGTATTGGTACACATTAGCCTGAACAGTTGCTGGGAAAGGAACGTTGCGTCTGTGTAGCTCAGCCGTATTGGTCCATGACCTGATGGAACCTGATAGGTGTCACCTTTTCGTGTAGATGTAGTGGACCAGACTGGGGTACTGGGGATTGACATGTCATCACCTTCTTACAGGGATATGAGAAATACTGCAATATATTACTAATAAGCTTGGATCAGGATAGTTTTACTGGCTGGCTAGCTAGTGCCAAGTAGGGAAGCAATTCACTAGCTAATTGACAAGTGGCTTGAGAGGCTCTATGTATGCAAGGGAATTTGTGGCCACTGAACGTTGTGATGGGGTGTTGGCCTCTCGGTGACATTTAAATCATAAGATAGATTGGGTGTGACAAGTGAGGCCCTCTCTATGCCACTGTGTGAGGCGGCTAACTATGTTTTGGCCCGGGGGGCGTAATACCTCATGTTTGGAGGATGGGTGTTGGCCTCACGGAACCACTAACTCCAAGGCAGAGATGCCAGAAACTTCACATCTATTGGTCACCTAGATCCCTATAAGCCAGTAAAACCTACTGACTAAAAAGGTCTATATTGCGGGGGAGCCATCGTGGCTAAAAACGTATTAATGAAATACTATAAGAGTTTGTGTAGTTCTGTATGGTATGGTTGTAACCTGTAACTAAAATCTTTAGTATTCCCTAAAAGAGGCAGAGAGGGAAAGGAGAGGTCTATAACCTGCGAAAAGAACCGAAACTGGGTGCGAAGTCTGAAAAGCAAATGATGCTCCGAATTGATAACCTGTAAAATCATATACAAAAAATAGAACAAAAAAAGCGCAATATAAAATGAAATCGTCTGTATGACACCAAATATTGAAAAGTCCAAAGATAAAAGGTTAAAAGGTTACTCCGCACACCTATGTGACAGAATGGCCAAACGTAATAGCTCCAAATAAGTGTTTGTGGGGAAGCTGGGTACTCCAGATCCTTTAAAAAACTCATATACGGTAAAAAAAAATGGTGTTTGAATCCTACTTTCCATCAAGGAGTCCAAACAGAGTCCAGAATACGTAGCAGATAAGCAGTGTGCTGAAAGGATTACCTGATAATACCGTTTAAAGGATTTGGAGTTTTATGTTTACATGATATTAACAAACTGTGTTGCACTTTCTCTGCTTGGTTTGTATCTTTGAAGATACGTTGCTGTGATCATTGCTGTTGGATACAAAGTTTACACAGAATTCTCCTAATTTCCTAAACCACGGCTGTGGAGGTGTAAATCATACACATTTACCTCAATACCCAGCTTCCCACAAACGCTGATTTGGGGCTATTGCACAGCGATGACATTTATCTACTTCTGTAAAATAATATGATTTTATCAGAAATCGTGAGTACCACCGTACCCCCCATGGCGTCCCGGAAAGCTACAGGACCAAATATCTGCAGACAGAAACTGCAGTGTTAAACCATGCAATCATATTTAGGGAAATCTCAAAATATGATTAGACATGACACATAAATATGTTTGTAAGCAAAACCGTAGACTGTGCAGAAATGCCTATGTAAATATAGACAGTGTGGCCCAAGGCGTATCGTCTATAGTAACTGATCTAATAAGCCAGATGGAAGGTAACCTGTTTGTGGCATTATGATAATCAGATTGAGGAAATATTACTGCTACATAACTGTCAAATAATGATATCCGTATACTAGGTGCCTATAAATGTACTACCCAGAACCTAAACAAGACATTATATTCTCAATCCAAAATCTATAAATGTTTTCAATGAAATGCCCAAACGAGGTGCCGAATTAGCCTTTGGCAGGTTGCCCATTACCGGGCATATGAACACACGTTGTAAAGGCATAATGATGCCAGGAGTAGGAAATATGCGTATCCCGATTTGTATCCTGAGTTTCAGGCTGGCTGTGCAGACTGTGTTGTAATTAATGCGGGTGAAGGTAGGATGTGAATCAGAGAATGGTTGTGGAGTTTGTGTATGTAGCTAAGACATGTTGGTAATGAGATGGTAGAGAACCCGATAGTTACGAACAATCATCTAGTTTATGAAATGGTGAAAAGAACAGATATTGTATATAAACATCATATAATACATATGCACTGAGCCCAATAAAACGAGGTATTGGAAGACACAATCAAAACGGGAGTAGAGGCCTCTAGAATGCCACAGTGGCTGAACAGGCTAGAGGCCGTGATGGGCGTACATAATACATAGGGAAAGACAGGAGATATAAGATACATTAAAAAGACCTACACCTGGAATGCTTAGGAGGCTGATACTTATGCATACACAGCTGGCATGGAAGATTAGGGTGGAAAGCAAAAGGAAATGCTAGAATATCTCAGTAATATTAGCATCAAATATAAAACTTGATTGCCTAAACTGAACATGACTGAATGATTTTCCCAATGCATGTAGACCGTACAAAGAAAGTCTGGGTGGTGTTAGAAAATGAGAGGACGCAAAATCAGCAGACAAGAGAACTGCAGGTTTAGCTAGCTGTTTTAGATTATACCCCAATGAAAATTACATAATTAAATGCATGCAATCTGTCCCCTGGGGCAGATCTATTAAACAGTGAAACATTGTTGGCCCAAAGAGTGCCTGAATACCCAGAGGTCAGACAAACATCAAAATGTAAGGTGACTAACTGAAATGCAAATGATACAGTTTTATGAATTTGAGGTCATTTACGAAGAAGATTTAACACATTTAGAAGATATTCCCCTTTACAGAAAATAAGGAATTTACATTTATGTGTACAGAGAATGTATATACAAGTTTATATATTTTTTCCTTTACCACATGTATAGACCATTGGGCCTGACATGAATTTAGACAGTCAGTTGCAACACCGCGCAACATAATTACTAAACAATGAAGGCTCAAAAAGTGCATGAATACTCAGGACAGACAAAGAAAACTTTAAAATATAGAGTGAAACATTAAATTGCAGGGTGACTAATAAAAATGCATATGATAAAAGTCAATATGGCCTAGTGTGGACCAAATACAAGAAGCAGAATGAGGCATCGCTACCACATACAGTAATCAGAATGAGGCATCGCTGCCACATACAGTGAGCAGAATGAGGCATCGCTGCCAAATACATTAAGCAGCATGAGGCATCGCTGCCAAATACAGTAATCAGCATGAGGCATCGCTGCCACATACAGTAAGCAGAATGAGGCAACGCTGCCAAATACAGTAATCAGAATAAGGCATCGCTGCCACATACATTAAGCAGAATGAGGCAACGCTGCCAAATACAGTAATCAGAATAAGGCATCGCTGCCAAATACAGTAAGCAGAATGAGGCATCGCAGCCAAATACAGTAAGCAGAATAAGGCATCGCTGCCACATACAGTGAGCAGAATGAGGCATCGCAGCCAAATACAGTAAGCAGAATAAGGCATCGCTGCCACATACAGTGAGCAGAATGAGGCATCGCTGCCAAATACAGTAAGCAGAATGAGGCATCGCTGCCACATACAGTAAGCAGAATGAGGCAACGCTGCCAAATACAGTAATCAGAATAAGGCATCGCTGCCAAATACAGTAAGCAGAATGAGGCATCGCAGCCAAATACAATAAGCAGAATGAGGCATCGCTGCCAGATACAGTAATCAGAATGAGGCATCGCTGACACATACAGTAATAAGAAGGAGGCATCGCTGCCACATACAGTAAACACAAGGAGACATCCGTGCCAAATACAGTGAGCAGAATGAGGCATCGCTGCCCCATACAGTAATCAGAATAAGGCATCGCTGCCAAATACAGTGAGCAGAATGAGGCAACGCTGCCAAATACAGTAATCAGAATAAGGCATCGCAGCCAAATACAATAAGCAGAATGAGGCATCGCTGCCAGATACAGTAAGCAGAATGAGGCATCGCTGACACATACAGTAATAAGAAGGAGGCATCGCTGCCACATACAGTAAACACAAGGAGACATCCGTGCCAAATACAGTGAGCAGAATGAGGCATCGCTGCCCCATACAGTAAGCAGAATGAAGCATCGCTGCCACATACAGTAAGCAGAATGAAGCATCGCTGCCACATACAGTAAGCAGAATGAGGCATCGATGCCACATACAGTAAGCAGAATGAAACATCGCTGCCACATACAGTGAGCAGAATGAGGCATCGCTGCCACATACAGTGAGCAGAATGAGGCATCGCTGCCAAATACAGTAAGCAGCATGAGGCATCGCTGCCACATACAGTAAGCAGAATGAGGCAACGCTACCAAATACATTAAGCAGCATGAGGCATCACTGCCAGATACAGTAAGCAGCATGAGGCATCGCTGCCAAATACAGTAAGCAGCATGAGGCATCGCTGCCACATACAGTAAGCAGAATGAGGCAACGCTGCCAAATACAGTAAACACAAGGAGACATCCGTGCCAAATACAGTAAGCAGAATGAGGCATCGCTGCCACATATAGTAATCAGAATGAGGCATCGCTGCCACATACAGTGAGCAGAATGAGGCATCGCTGCCACATACAGTAAGCAGAATGAGGCATCGCTGCCACATACAGTAAGCAGAATGATGCATCACTGCCACATACAGTAAGCAGAATGAAGCATCGCTGCCACATACAGTAAGCAGAATGAAGCATCGCTGCCACATACAGTAAGCAGAATGAGGCATCGATGCCACATACAGTAAGCAGAATGAAACATCGCTGCCACATACAGTGAGCAGAATGAGGCATCGCTGCCACATACAGTGAGCAGAATGAGGCATCGCTGCCAAATACAGTAAGCAGCATGAGGCATCGCTGCCACATACAGTAAGCAGAATGAGGCAACGCTGCCAGATACAGTAAGCAGCATGAGGCATCGCTGCCACATACAGTAAGCAGAATGAGGCAACGCTGCCAAATACAGTAAACACAAGGAGACATCTGTGCCAAATACAGTAAGCAGAATGAGGCATCGCTGCCACATATAGTAATCAGAATGAGGCATCGCTGCCACATACAGTGAGCAGAATGAGGCATCGCTGCCAAATACAGTAATCAGCATGAGGCATCGCTGCCAGATACAGCAAGCAGAATGAGGCATCGCTGCCACATATAGTAATCAGAATGAGGCATCGCTGCCACATACAGTGAGCAGAATGAGGCATCGCTGCCAAATACAGTAAGCAGAATGAAGCATCGCTGCCCCATACAGTAATAAGAATGAGGCATCGCTGCCACATACAGTAAGCAGAATGAAGCATCGCTGCCACATACAGTAATCAGCATGAGGCATCGCTGCCAGATACAGCAAGCAGAATGAGGCATCGCTGCCACATACAGTGAGCAGAATGAGGCATCGCTGCCAAATACAGTAAGCAGAATGAAGCATCGCTGCCCCATACAGTAATAAGAATGAGGCATCGCTGCCACATACAGTAAGCAGAATGAGGCATCGATGCCACATACAGTAAGCAGCATGAGGCATCGCTGCCAAATACAGTAATCAGCATGAGGCATCGCTGCCAGATACAGCAAGCAGAATGAGGCATCGCTGCCACATATAGTAATCAGAATGAGGCATCGCTGCCACATACAGTGAGCAGAATGAGGCATCGCTTTCACATACAGTAAACCCAAGGAGACATCCGTGCTAAATACAGTAATAAGAATGAGGCATCGCTGCCACATACAGTGAGCAGAATGAGGCATCGCTGCCACATACAGTAAGCAGAATGAGGCATCGCTGACACATACAGTAATAAGAAGGAGGCATCGCTGCCACATACATTAAACACAAGGAGACATCCGTGCCAAATACAGTAAGCAGAATGAGGCATCGCTGACACATACAGTAATAAGAAGGAGGCATCGCTGCCACATACATTAAACACAAGGAGACATCCGTGCCAAATACAGTAAGCAGAATGAGGCATCGCTGCCACATACAGTAATCAGAATGAGGCATCGCTGCCCCATACAGTAAGCAGAATGAGGCATCGCTGCCACATACAGTAAGCAGAATGAGGCATCGCTGCCAAATACAGTAAGCAGAATGAGGCATCGCTGCCAAATACAGTAATCAGAATGAGGCATCGCTGCCAAATACAGTAAGCAGAATGAGGCATCGCTGCCACATACAGTAAGCAGAATGAGGCATCGCTGCCACATACAGTAAGCAGAATGAGGCATCGCTGCCAAATACAGTAAGCAGAATGAGGCATCGCTGCCACATATAGTAATCAGAATGAGGCATCGCTGCCACATACAGTAAACCCAAGGAGACATCCGTGCCAAATACAGTAAGCAGAATGAGGCATCGCTGCCACATATAGTAAGCAGAATGAGGCATCGCTGCCACATATAGTAAGCAGAATGAGGCATCGCTGCCACATACAGTGAACAGAATGAGGCATCGCTGCCAAATACAGTAAGCAGAATGAAGCATCGCTGCCCCATACAGTAATAAGAATGAGGCATCGCTGCCACATACAGTAAGCAGAATGAGGCATCGATGCCACATACAGTAAGCAGCATGAGGTATCGCTGCCAAATACAGTAATCAGCATGAGGCATCGCTGCCAGATACAGCAAGCAGAATGAGGCATCGCTGCTAGATATAGTAATCAGAATGAGGCATCGCTGCCACATACAGTGAGCAGAATGAGGCATCGCTGCCACATATAGTAAGCAGAATGAGGCGTCGCTGCCAAATACAGTAAGCAGCATGATGCATCACTGCCACATACAGTGAGCAGAATGAGGCATCGCTGCCAAATACAGTAAGCAGAATGAGGCATCGCTGCCACATACAGTAAGCAGAATGAGGCATCGCTGGCAAATACAGTAAGCAGAATGAGGCATCGCTGCCAGATACAGCAAGCAGAATGAGGCATCGCTGCCACATATAGTAATCAGAATGAGGCATCGCTGCCACATACAGTGAGCAGAATGAGGCATCGCTGCCAAATACAGTAATCAGCATGAGGCATCGCTGCCACATACAGTAATAAGAAGGAGGCATCGCTTTCACATACAGTAAACCCAAGGAGACATCCGTGCCAAATACAGTAATCAGAATGAGGCATCGCTGCCACATATAGCATTCAGAATGAGGCATCGCTGCCACATGAGCTTCTAGTGAGGCAGCTGTTGTTTATTATAGTGAGGTAAAACAAATACTTGCGTGGGCCACACTAGGCCAGGACTAACTTGTTTGGAATTTAGGCAGTTTGTGTTGATGACCTTTGAACTGAAAGTAGATGGTTCTGTACTGAACCATACAGTCTCATCAGCCTGCAGTTCGTCAGAGCAATCACGGTTGGGTAGGGAAGGGATGAGTCCAGGGCCGGATTAACATAGGGGCTGATGGAGCTGCAGCTCCAGGCCCAGGCCCATGGAATAGGCCCATTGATTTAAACACACTACTCGTAGGGTTTCCAGGTATTTCTCATGTATTTCTAATGGTTGCCAGGTATTTCTCAGAAGTATTTCTTAGGTATTTGAGGCTGCCTAGCTGGTGCAGGTATTGCAGTAAAACCGGCAATACAAATGTCTATCTCAGTATAAACAGAGATTATTCTGCAAAACCAGCGCCAGCCAGTAGGGGTCGCTGTTTGTGTGGAGAGAGGCAGGGATAGGAAGTTACAGCATCTTCCTTTCTGCCTCTCTCTACTCACTAATCCGCAGGGAGCAGCTCTGCACAGAGAGTCCAGACAGCAGCTCCGAGCCTGTGAGACTTGGGGACACTTAGACTTGGGGACACTGGGAGACATAGGGACACTGGGGAACATGGGGACCCTGAGACACTAGGGACACAGTGGCCCCATGTCTCCCAGTGGCCCCTAGTATCTCAGAGTCCCCATGTCTCCCAGCCAATGTCCCTAGTGTCTCTCAGTGTCCCTATTGTCTCTCTGTGTCCCTAGTGTCTGTGTCCCATAGTCTCTCAGTGTCCCCTAGTCTCAGGCACTCACTGTGATAGATTTAAGCAGGTTTTTATCAAGGTCTTTATCAAGCAGGTCTTTATCAAGTCTATAACAGTAAGTCTATATATAACACAGTGCCCCTCGTGTCCCAAAGTCACCCAGTGTCCCCAGGGCCGGCCTTAGGCATTTTGACGCCCTGTGCGAAAAATCTTCACAGCGCCCCCCCCTACCCCCCGTCATCCATGTATGCTGTAATGTTTGTGTTGTCTGTGTATGTGATAGTAGGTGTGATGACTGTGATATGTATGCTATGTGTGATACACACACACACACACAGAGTCAGACGGCCATACACACACACAGGAAGACATCCACACACACACACAGGCAGACAGTCATACACACACAAAGGCAGACAGTCAGTCATACACACAGACACAGACAGTAATACACACAGACACACACAGAGGCAGACAGTAATACACACAGATACACAGTGGCAGACAGTCATATACACACACACACACACAGGCAGACAGTCACACACACACACACACACACACACAGGCAGACAGTCACACACACACACACACACACAGGCAGACAGTCACACACACACACACAGGCAGACAGTCACACACACACACAGGCAGACAGTCTCACACACACAGGCAGACAGTCAGTCATACACACAGACAGACAGTAATACACACAGACACACACAGAGGCAGACAGTAATACAGACAGACACACACAGAGGCAGACAGTCATACACACAGACACACACAGAGGCAGACAGTCATACACACACAGGCAGACAGTCATACACAGACACACACAGGCAGACAGTCATACACACAGACACACACAGGCAGACAGTCATACACACACAGACAGTAGTAAACACAGGCAGAGAGTCACACTCACCTGACAATCCCACAGTTACCTGTGGAGTTCATTGTGGAGGCAGTGCAGCTCCTGGTGACTGTTTGGTGGGGAAGCAGGGACTCCTTCCTGCTTCCCCTGCAGCAGTTTTCCGGCGCTTTTAGCTCCGCCCCCGCTGCACGGTAAGCTCCGCCCCCGCTGCAAATTGTAAAAAAAAATATATATTTTTTTTTTTTTTTAAATCCACGGCGCCCCCTGCTCCATGGCGCCCTGTGCGGCCGCACAGCTCGCACACCCCTAAGGCCGGCCCTGAGTGTCCCTATGTCTCCCAATTTCCCCAAGAGTCTGTGTCCCCAGGTCTTCTAGTGTTCCCTAGTATCTTAGTGTCCCCATATGTCCCAGTGTCCCAATGTCTCTCAATGTCCCCTAGTGTCCTAGTGACATGGGGACACTGGGAGACATGGGGACACAGACACTAAGGGACTGGTAGACATGGGGACACAGACATGCCCCCTTTTTGGGTATGTTCGCCCCTTTCGGCAGTTCTGATTATGTGAGCCCACTGGGCTCTTAATCTGGCCCTGGATGAGTCCCTTTGAAAGGTCCATAAGCCCTTCCCACAACTTCAGGCCAAGCCTTCCAATATAGCACAAATAGAGAAATGATTTAATCCGTAGAAATGCTGTGGGGTTTGGTGTTTTACCGCTGCCTTGCTTACTGGGGAGACAGGGATATTTCAAATAAATGTTGTATCATACTCTTTGTTTTGAGCCATTAATAAACCACTTCATTGACAATCTTTTTGCATATTTTTGGGTGGTATGACAAATCTAGCTCACCTTAGCTACAGGACTAGTTTCAGCAGTTTGTGTAATCCCTGCCCTTTCTGTCCTGCACAGATATTCCTGTCTGTGTTTACTGACACCTGAATTTGGCTCTTCCTTATCAACCATTCCTGGTGGTGACCCGTAGCTTTTAGTAGCAGGGTTGATGGGAGTGTATCACAAGCACTAACTTCACATAGAGATCGACTTCGGCAAATGGCAAATCATTCGTATGCTGAAAACTGATTGAGAATTGCTGATGGGGAGGACTGGGGGGGGTAATGGCAGCTTCCTTTCACTCGAGAACGCTTTCCTATTTATTTTCTCTGCACAACCAGACTAAGTTTCTTCTTCAGTTAGAGAGCGCTTCTTGTGGATTTATGGGGAAACTATTGCTGTACTGACTTTTGGAAGTTATAAACCCATATGTTCCTATTTGTATCATCTCTAATCATGCAAGATAATCAGCTGATATTTACTGTAGTGATAATGAAACCAATGTAATTCAATCTTGGAAAAAATTAAAATGTATTCAGAAAGGCTTTAGACTCACACGTGAACTTTTCTCACGGGCCTCTGCTGCTTCTCTCATTCATATTTCCTCCTCCTCCTTTTTTATCCGCTTTCCTCTGATCCACCCAAATTATATCTTTTCTTCCCTTTTCCTGTCTTTGATATTATTATTTTCACAGCCCCACCAAATATTCCAGATAAGCATGGTCTTTCGTATTGTTTATTGTGAAGTTACTTGTAACTTGTATTTTCTTTTATTGCACAGTGCTGCGGCATATGTTGGCGCTTTATAAATAATCTTCCAAAGTAAAAAGTCCAGAGCTAGCCTTGCAGGGGTTCCTGACGATTCAGTATTACACAGTTAAAACAAGTGTGCTCTCATTGTGTAAAATCTGCGTGAATTATTTTGGCTCAAAGCTGCATGGTGTCATGAATGAATTCAAACAAACAATATTTATTTTTTGTGAACTGTTTTCCTTCATTACAGGAGGCCGTCACTTTGATATTAACTGAACAATGGCCGTCTGTCTTTGGCATTTCTTGCTAATCAATAGGAAATGGACTGATTCTTGTCCACTTACCAATCAGAAGCCTGTACTAAAAATACAGGAAATAAATAGAAACGTTTATTCTTTATAATGGCAAAGCGTCATAGTCCTATTTCATCCTTGCCAACTGTCCTGATATTCAGAGACGTGACTTCTCGCTATACCAATATCCTTCTGTCTTACTGTTCGTGTCTGTAAACGGGATTTTGAACCCCATGTACCCCATGTAGATAATTATGTAAAGTAACACACCTTTTGTTTTGAATGCTTTTAACAAGTGCAAAACACAACAACCAATAATAAAAAGCACGTTTTCGAAGTCCCTGCATTCGTTGTGGCATAGCAGAGGAGATACGTTTTATACTTACATGACATCTACTGATTTAATAACATAAGTACTAAGTTCTTCTTTACATTTCTATAGCTCTGCTTAGTCTTTCCTTTAGGCAGTGAGGATTTCGGGTGTTGTAGTTTAGTTTTTGGCTTTTTGCTGTAGAAATTTAATAGCACCACTACGGTGCTACAAATCCCTGTAAAGTCGTGGCATTATGGAAATCAGAATTTTTAGAGTAATAAGGTTGGCAGAGTACTACAAGTTAGGAAAACCTACAACTTATAGAACAAAACAATTCTTAAATAAAATGAATTTTATTAAATGAAACAAAAGCTTTTTTTGTTGTTGTAAATTTGTATTTTTGCAGTGCTAGATGTATACAATGAATGGTCTTGTCCCAACAACAAGAACAGGCGTATGCGAGCACTCAGTTATACATATAGCTTGATAATAGGATAGATATGCAGAGATTAGTTATACACAATAGCGATAGAAGAGGGAATAATTAGTCATTAGTAACAGTAATAGAAAGACAAGATATTTCAAGATAGGCAAACAGGCATATCATCGCATTGCACATATTATAGTCACAAAGGACTTCGATCTATCTTTTGAACCACTAGACGAATTCGGATGAGAACAAAATTAAGCAGCCATCTCGGTTCACTGTCAGGCTCTGCCCCCCAAAACAAAACTTTTATATATTAAAAAAAAACCTCCTAGCACAACTATCTGTAACCTCAACTACTTGTTCCACATGCGTGGTTCCCTGGAGTGACCCTTAGTTTATGATAATCCCACTATTAACAAAGTAGCCATTTACGTTTATCTAAGAAAGGGAAACCATCAGAATGATATTCAGTGGAACATGCAAAGAGACAGACCAAAAAAGGAAACAAGAGGCTGTGGACATATTATTAACCAGATCAGCTTGTTACAACTTGGGCTTGAAAAGGTAACTCCGCTTCATTTGAAGTAAAACATGCAAAAGAATATTTACTTACCTGAAATACACAACCCTGCTGATGACACAGGGGGCCATATGATTGGACCGTTTTGCCAACTCAAAGCGCTAGCAATTTTATTGTGAGGGAGGGAAGGAGGAAAGCACCTTCAAGCTGAAACTGTGTGTCTCTTTGTCACCCCAGCCCCTTTGTGTGTCTCTTTGTCCCCCCAGCCCCTTTGTGTGTCTTTGTTCTCCCCAGACTCACTGTGTATCTTTGTCCCCCCAGCCCCTTTGTGTGTCTTTGTTCTCCCCAGACTCACTGTGTATCTTTGTCCCCAAAGCCCTCTGTGTATCTCTTTATACCTTCCTGCTCCTTTATGGTCTTCCCCCTCGTGCCATCTCACCTCTCTCATTGCAGCATGACCAAGCCTTGGACCGCAGTAGAGGAGCTTCGGTTTCCTCTACATGGACTGACAGGAAGCTGTGCGGTGCTCTCAGTGAGTACTTCCTGTCAGACCGGGTAGGAGACGCAGAAGATAATCTAAAAACCGCTACCTGGTATGACTGTCAGGATGGGAGCACTGTGCTGTGCTCTCCTTTCGGTCACCCAGAGAATGGGCCTCCCCCACAGACCGGTGCGCCCTAGGCGGCTGCCTAGTTAGCCTGGGAGTCACACTGGCACTGGAGTCACCATTTGGTCAGGTCTCCTATGGACAGCACATATTGGGGCCGTGTGGATATTTGAGTGTGTATGTATATATTGCTAGATCTACCATGGATTCCTGGACATTGGTCTATTCGTAAACCATTTTCCTGGCACTATAGGCTCCTGCAGTGCCTCCCTCCCTCGTGCCCCTCCTCCCACAGTGCTGAACTGGTTAAAACCCCTTCAGTCACTTACCTGAATCCAGCGCTGGGTTTAGGCTCTGCCCACGCTCCTATCCCGCCGACGTCAGCCGACGGGGGATACCTAATGCGCATTCTCGGCACTGGCAGCGCTCGCAACAGGATTTTCCCATAGGAAAGCATTAATCAATGCTTTCCTATGGGAAGAAATCTGACGCTGGAGGTCCTCATGCAGAGCGTGAGGACGTCCAGTGTCAGATAATGGACTAAAGGTCCTGTTTCGATACAGGAAGTCCCTCTAGTGGCTGTCTGGTAGACAGCCACTAGAGGAGGAGTTAACCATCAGAGGTAATTATTACCACTGTGGGGTTAAGGGACAAGGGACATTGCACCAAATGAGCTGAAGTGGTCTGGGTGCCTGCCGTGTCCCTTTAATCCTGGTAGTCAGTATATTCTGAAAGCACACACTACAGGAGAGAAATCAATTATTTAAAAGTGAATTAACTGTAACTGATTACTTGATCATATAGGACATGACTTTTCCTACACTGCTATGCAGCAAGTTAAAGTAATATATCTACAATAAAACATGTCTGGCAAGGCTTCTCTCATCTGACCTTAACAACTGATATTAAATTCTCTGTGAGTGTGATATGATCTAACGTGGTGCAATCCTTTCAGCAAAGAGTCCTCTTACTGGGTCACTGTAACACAATGCCATTCCCACCCTCACACTCCGTGGGTTCATTGCCAGTCCGAACATTTAGCAGGTCAAACAAATACCGAGTTCACTTTGCAGTCTGTGGCCTGACGCTGTGCCTACATTAATGTGTGTGGAAGGTTAATGCTCGCTCTCCTCCTCCCACTGTAAAACAAATCAGGGTCTGTGCTAGGATGGAGAATTAAAGTTCATGGACATGCAGTGACTGCATTTAGTACAGTAAACATGGTCTGTGCCTCATTCCCTGGAGAGAGTCTCAATGACCCAGACACCCGTAGGCAGAGAGGCCTCATGTGTTCCCCTCCAAGGTTCCCAGATCATTCTTTTTTTGTAAGCCACAGTAGCATTCTGTCGGGCTGGTCTTGGAATTTGTGCACTGCCGTTAAAATAAGTGAATTAAGATTTGAACTGTCATGATTACTTAATTGATTTTATATTGGGACCAAATTGTGTATTGTCAGGAATTCAAAGTGAGGTTGGAATTTTAGGCCTCTCCAAGTCAGTCTTTTTTCATTTTGGCCTTAAATTTTAATTCCTGGTAATTTTCACTTTTGTGAATAACCCTGTAAGACTTTTACCAATCATACATATATTAGGAGCATTTACTGCCTTACAGCCTCAGCAAGATAAAAAGTTATATTCAGGAAAACATGTTGGATTTTGCATCCTTGGGGGAAGCTATTGACAGTTACTTTTTCACTTCCTGCGGTATCCTGGAACATCCTGTAACAGTGATCATTGTAAAGGGAAAAGATTAAAGAGGCACCCAGACCACCTCGTCTGACTAAAAATGGTCTGGGTGCAGTGTCCCTTTGCCCCCTAGTCATGCAATGTAAAACATTGCAGTTTAAGAGAAATTGGAATGTTTACATTGCAGTGTCTAGACCAAGGTCAAGGAAACACCCACAGGAAAGCGTTGAGACAATGCTTTATTTTTGGGCATTAGGCCCCCCATCGGGCAGACTGGTCGCACTACACAAGAGCTCCGAGCAGGAACACGCAAATAAGCAACTTATTTTTGGCATATCATGGCAAAATTACTAAATTGGTGCAGCTGAGTAACGATGTATACACCGAGAATCGACTGGGTGGATTGCCGTGCTCGGAGAAGCATTCTAAAACCGACAACGAATTGCGGCCTACCAGCGGATGCGGATGCAAGCATGGGAGAGGGGGCCGACCTCCCCGTGAGATGTCCTGCAGGAAAACGCTGAAGCGCTTAGGACTCCTGTTTCCCCCCCACCCCTCCCGCCCCACTCCAGTGAGGGATATCCCGGCACAATTAATAAGCTAACAGGCTTTTCCTTGAGACGATGAGAGGAACCAGGGAACTTACCCGATCCTGATACAACGCACTGTCCCATAGCCAGAGCCAAGATGGCGACTGTGGTACTGACTAGGATGACACATGGCCTGCTGGAAAATTTCGAACAGCGGCTGGACGCACTCTTCAGCGACTTCTGGCAGAAGCTGTGGCGCAGAGGGGCACAGACTCAGGGGAAGCGGAAGAAGATCGAGGAGCGGCGGAAATCGCCTCCCGGCCGTCTGAACTACGAGACTGGTAGGCCTCGGAGCACTCGACCAGCCCCCAGACCACAAAAGCCAGAGGAGAAGAGGGCCAGCCTAAAAGCCACATCCTGTCCCGAGTCGCCCAACGCTTGCTACCGCTTTTCAGGGCAGAGAGCCCAAAGGAGGTCAACCCGGGTGCATGACCCACATCCTCGGCAGGAGCAACCACAAGCTCAAGCGGCGAAAGCGCTTTACCGAGACTGTGCTCACGGTGACATGGGAAACCGGAGAAGTATGATCCGCACAGAGGCTCTGGAGACGGCCTGGGGCTGACAGTGCGGCCTAACTTGGACTGCCCGGGAACTGTCTCCATACTTGACTTAGACGGTCAGCACAGGTATTAGGTGAAAGACGGCCAGAGGAGTGAGAGAGGCAAGCCAAAGACACGACACAATGTAGCTGCATGCCACCTTCTCTCACAGAGATGCATCACCCTGGCTCTCAGCAATCATTGACTCTAAATATATTGTTAAAGCCTGTTTTATTTTACTTATATTTACCACACTCATTTCAGACAGACAAGCATAGCAAGGTGTAATCATAAAGCTAAACTTCTTACCATGCTCACAACTTTGGCAGTAACTCACACAGTTTATAGAGTACCGCTCGTGTCATTACACTGAGCTACACATGTCCAGCAGAGCATTCTACCCACATAAATGACTAGCCACATAATTAGTTGAACCACTATAAACAGCTCAGGCTAAAGCCACGCCAAACCTGTTCACTAGATCAGAGTAGTCTAGCCTGATTCCCTCTGATGTCGAACAATAAAATTATACAGTGCTCTTGAAGCCATAGACGGATTGTTTGTGCATGATTAGTATGCCTATGTTCCTGTTATGCCTGTTTACACAAAGCTAGTAGATACCGTGGACTCACCTGTAACATACTAACCGGACATTCTTCTCCACACAAATGCATGTCTTTCCACTGCTATACAGGGGATAATTTACTAAACTCAAGCGAGTTAACCAAGCTTGGTATAGCCACTAACACTCACCGCAGGAGGTCTCCTGGCCCAGCACCTAGTGGTATAGCGACTATACTGTTTGATATGTCCGCTCAGACAGTCTTACGTATTAGCTAGCCCTGTGTACACATCCTAACTCCAGTTAACATCCACACTGGTATTATATAGCATGCCTACTAATGTTTTAATCCTGTGCACCTATTCATGTCTTACCTACCAAACGCAACAGTTTAGCGTGTTTAACCCCTTAAGGACCAAACTTCTGGAATAAAAGGGAATCATGACATGTCACACACGTCATGTGTCCTTAAGGGGTTAAATTCTGGCTATTTACAAAAAATGAGGCATTACTATCTAGGAAATGTTAATCACTGCTGTGATAGCCCTATCTTGTATTCAACTCGTACATTTCCCTTTCTTTATTCTGTAACCCAACTCACATGCCTTAATAAAAGAAAGATTGACAAAAAAAATGAGGCCCCCCATCGGCTGACGTCAGAGGATGCGCAGCATGACCCAGTGCCTATCGACATCAGCAATGGATTAAGTGAATAAAGGGTTATTTATCCCTTTACATTGCTGGGTGGTAGCCGCGGGGGCAGAGAAATATCATCTTTATATCCCTAACACGAAAATGTTCCTTTAGCTTCACTGGCGTATTTAGTAAAGTGAGAATTGTCAGGGATTCAAAGTGAATTTCAAGTTTAAGGCTAAAAAAGCCAAAGTGGAAAATGTCTCCTAGTCTCCAGTTTGACTAGTTTGGCCTTCTCATTGAAATTCCCAATCATTTTGAATTTAGTAAATAAGCATGTTTGTCTCCCAGGGTTACTTCCCATATACCACCCCTGTAATAAGAACCCTGTGTAGTATGCTCAATAAACTCCAGAGTGCAGTGAAAACCGAATTGTATAATTAGGCAAAACTCAATGATAAAGATAAACTCTCCGACTCGGATATAGTCACAGCTATTTTAGCAATTCCTTTTGCAGTTTCTGCGATACATTGTATACATTTTTTTTAAGTTCCTTTTTATGCTTTACAGAAAACCTGTTTCTAAGTTAGAAGAATAGGTTAAAACATTGAGCAAGCTGTGTTTGGAAGTCCTCCCTCCCATCAAGGATATGAGACACTCCTCCAGAGTCCAAATAAAACTGGCTGGGGAAACACACTTTGCTCATCATATTTAACATCAGCTGCCAACTCCAATCAGAACCTTCTCGCCTCCATCTCTGGTCCCCACATGGCTCCTCCAGATTACAATGGCACATGGA
This sequence comes from Pelobates fuscus, assembly GCF_036172605.1. Taxonomy (NCBI): domain Eukaryota; kingdom Metazoa; phylum Chordata; class Amphibia; order Anura; family Pelobatidae; genus Pelobates; species Pelobates fuscus. Next base: position 142,878,347 of record NC_086327.1, on the reverse strand, counting down.
ATATGATAAGCAATGAAAATCTTGAGGGCTTCATGCAAAGTCTGGGTAAGACAAACAACTATGTGTATCTGAAATAAATGCAGTTAGACAGAATGGCAAACTCTGCTTGTGGATATGTAAGGCACTACCAAATCTGACATTAAATATATACATAACTAAACGTAGCATCATGGCATTGCTTGGAAGCCTTAGATGTTTTTTGGAGGCTGCTAGCTGATATTAACACACATTGCTTTCATTTTATGCTATTTAAATCCCCTAATGAATTCATCTTCAAAGCTGGTATATCAGAATATGAATCAATATATAGTGGGTCTGTCCCTGGCAGTAAGGTGGCGAATTGTCCCTTTAAATGTTGGGTGTATTTGACAATGCATCTATTTGGGCTCTTACAATAAATTCAAATGTTACTGTGACTGCACAGACTGATATTCCATCCTGTGGGTTTCATTCACTAAATGTTGAAATTGTAGAGACTTAAGAGCTGAATTGTAAACTTTTGCCAAAACAGGTGAAACATTTCCCAACATTAGTTTAATATTCCTTTTAGTTTCCATTTGCCACCATTAAATGTATTGTATTGTTACTTAGTACACATTTATAAATACCTGTCTTGTTGTTAGAAGTGTTTCTCTTCCCTTATGTATTGAAATTTTATTTATAAAACTTTTTACCAGGAAGGAAACTTGGTGATAGTAGTTAAAAACCCTGGCATTATGTCTGAGTTTGTCCTGTTTATATATTTTTATTTATTTGTGTGTGTGTAATATATAGTGGAGGGTATACAAAATTTACAGATCCATTTCAGCTTAATTTAGTTCCTTTTTTAAAAACCTTGTTTAAAATTCATAATTTTATTGAAGTTTCAAATTTAAAGGTCTTCGACAATATACGTTGATTTAATAATTTAAGGTGCAAGGATGTATAAATTTAAAACTGCTGTGAGTTTTTTTTTAAATCTCAACATCGCTATAGCAATACAGTGATGACCGCGTTTTCATAAGAACGCAGTTGAATTATGCTCCTGTTGTCGTGTCTGTATTTCTCTAGAGGTGTAGGGGCGTCATGCTCGTTTCCTATGGGAGAATCTTGCGTGAGACTATGGCTGTTGAAGAATTGAAGGACTCACTAGCTAATCGCTTCTGTCACTATGTCCATAGGAGTATAATTATGCAATGTAATTAAATCTTCCCCTCTGGTATCGTTTCCATTAGACACTTCTTTCAGATGTTGTAGGATGACCAAGTAACTTCTATTTTTCCTCTTACCCCAGGTATAGATTTTGTTGTACGGAAAATGGCAAAACTACTGAAGCCTCAAAAAGTGATAGAACAAAATGGTGACGTGTTTACAATCCGAACAATAAGCAGTTTACGGAATTACATGATTAGCTTCACAGTTGGGCAAGAATTTGAAGAGGACACGAAAGGCATGGATAATCGGAAGCTTAAGGTGTGGCACAGATGGCAAAAGGCCCTTGGTGGTTTTTGGTTTGGGCAATGTTTGTAGATTTCTTTATGTATTCTGGAGTTGCCTGTTGATGTACGCCCACTGTAATCCAGAGATGTTCAACCTCCATTCCCCCGGGACCAATGGTAAAAAATCGTCACTTGCTTAATAAATGACTAGACACTGTCTCTGTGTCCTGGGTCACTAATTACTGTGGACGGTTGCTGGGATTACACTAGAAAACTAAAAAAACAAAAAAACACTTTGGACCCATTTTAAAAAGTAAAGGGACTCTGTTTTCAAACCACAGATAGAATCCAGTATTCGGGCCATGTGCAAACTTTTATTGTTATTATTTGTTTTTCTTAATAAAAATAGCTCAAGCTAAATAAAAGCTGGAATATGTAGTAGAAATGAGAATTTCTTCAAATTGAACAAATAATGGCAGAGAATGTGGTTTGTAATGTCACTGAACTAGCTCTAGAGGCCAGTGTGACATTGTGAGTTAGTAAAAGGTCATTGTCTCAAGGGAAAGGGATAAAATGTTGCCTTTAAAGTCCTGAAGAAAACATCCCTCAAATATTTGGAACTAGATTAGTATGGGAAGTTTTTTATTTGACCGTCGGAATAGCCAAACTTTGTATATTCTCCTTGTTAGCTGTGCTTTCAGTTCGGCAATCTTTGCCTCAGATTTAAAGCTCACTTCAAATTCTCCCTTCAGAGAACTGATGTAAACATTTCCTGAAGCAGAGATTACTCGCTTCTTTCGATAGATTCCAACAATGGCCGCTGTGATCGGCTAAAAGGGGACCGCTGACATTCTCAGACAATCACATCCGCCAATTGCTGTTCAGGGTAATCCTTCCTCATTAGCCCAAGCAGCACAAAATGCAAGGATAACACCAGGAGGCTCCAGACACTAGAACCACTTCACTAAGATGAAGCCATTACTGTGCTTTCAGTGTCCCTTTAACTCTGTCAGTTTTATACAACCTTGTGGTAATATTTAGTGGATCTTTAAAGTGTATGTAAGTGCTTAATGTTTAAACCATCATCAGTCTTTTTAAGGAGTTAAAGATGTCTCTAATATCAAGATCTCTTTCCTCAGAGTCTTGTATCCTGGGATAATGGACGGCTTGTTTGCGTGCAAACTGGTGAAAAAAAGAACCGGGGATGGGTACACTGGCTCGACGGTGATGAGCTGCATTTGGTATGAATCAGGAATTTTATCCTTATCTTGCTAGCTTGTAATGTTGATGAGTCTGTGCATATTGATGAACTGTAACGTTCATTTTGCTTTGGAGCACAAACTGCATCTCCATTTAACGCCACATACTATGGCTTACATCAGGGGAGGGCTGGCAGCCTCAGGTCTGGGGGGCAAATCCAGTGAAGTGGCCCATTGCACCCCTGAATCAGCTCACCATCCATGGCCACCTTTTCCTGGTTTTATAACGGATATTGATATTATGCTAATTAGTAGCTCTTTGCCATACCCACTCCTTCGCGGCTCCGACTTTCAATGTTGTTAGAGCGCAGGCTGAGAATATCTGAGCCTGTGCTCTGACTCACTAACTGAGCACCGGAACCACAAGGGATATGATCTGACTGCACCTACTGCTGGTGCGCACCAATGGACCACCAGGGAATCGTTTAAATTAAATATGCTGGTGTCCAAAACTTGTGAGCTGTGTTGGCCGCCGGGCGCCTCTGTTGTTATTGCGCCCTACATGACCCCACAGCTTGCATACCTCAAAGGCTGGCCCTGCTGACACACTGGCACTCACTCTCAATAACATACACACACAAACCCTGACAAACACTCACTGACAGGCAGACACATACACACACACACCGACAGGCAGACACACACACATTCACTGACAGACACACTTGCTGACACACACACACACTGACAGACACCAGTGCCATCTTAACAACATTATGGGCCCCCGGGCAAAGCAGTGCACTGGGGCCCTGCCTACACAACTTACAGGAATAAAAATGTAAATTATAGATACAACAAAGATTATATTTAGAAGTACCTCCAACAAATGCAATGCATACATTCAATACATACACACAGACTGCTGAATGCAGTCACACACCGACTGCTGAATGCATACACACGACGACTGATGAATACACGCATACAGACTGACGAATAGACACACACACACAGACTGCTGAGTACACAGAGAGAGTGCTAAATACATACACAGTCCGCTGAATACATACATACACAGTCCGCTGAATACATACATACACAGACGGCTGGATACATACATACACAGACGGCTGGATACATACACAGACGGCTGGATACATACACAGACGGCTGGATACATACACAGACGGCTGGATACATACACAGACGGCTGGATACATACACAGACGGCTGGATACATACACAGACGGCTGGATACATACACAGACGGCTGGATACATACACACTGCAGTGAGGGGTGCAGTGTATGTGTTTGTGTGTACGGGTGCGGTGTGCTGTGTGTGTGTGGAGTGCTATGTGAGTGGGGTTCTGTGTTTGTGTGTGTGGAGTGCTATGTGAGTGGGGTTCTGTGTTTGTGTGTGTGTGGAGTGCTATGTGAGTGGGGTGCTGCGTGTGTGTGTGGAGTGCTATGTGAGTGGGGTGCTGCGTGTGTGTGTGTGGAGTGCTATATGTGTGTTGGGTGCTGTGTGTGTATTTGAGGGGTGCAGGTAGCAAATGTTTTTTTGTTTTTTAATACTACTATACGTTAAATAAAATCTATATGTCCCCCCCACCCTTCTTCTTACCTTTGGTGAAAGAGGCTGGGACACAGCCAGCCCTGGTGGTCCAGTTGTGAATTCTGTACAGCCTGCAGCTTGTCTGGCTGCAGGCTGTCTCCTGTCCTCCTGCGCGCAGAATGCTGTGTGGAGCATTGCAATGGTAATGCGCTGCAACGCTCCACACAGCCTGCTTGCGGGAGGAACGATCTGCCTTACAGGTCGGCCTCTCCTGCAGCCCTGAGTCCTAGGCAGCTACCTCTCTCCCCGATTGAATTGAGATCTCCCTCACCAGCACAAGGCCACCTCTCCGTTGGCCGGCAGGGGAGATCAAAGGATCTCCCCTGTCGGCTGGGCATGCTGGGCAGCGTGGTAGGGCCCCATGCGGAAAGACGGCCCTGACAGACACACACACACTTCCAGACACACACCCCCCACACACACACACTTACACACACACACACTTCCAGACACACACACAAATTTATTTTATTTCTTGTTGCTCCTACCTTTAGGAGTCTTCTGGGTCCTTTCCCCGGGGTCCAGTGACTTCCATGATATTCCTGCTCCTCTCTGCTCCCTCGCGCAGTTTAGTGATGCGGGGCCGGAATTACGTCATATTCCGGCTCCCGGCATCACCAGAGAGGGCGCGCGAGGGAGCAGGAAGATCATCAGCAGAGCTCCCTCGCCGCCGCATGCCTCCTTCCTCACCCGGCCGGTATATTGCTGCAGAGTAGGCACCTGCCATCTGGGACAAGCAGGTGCCTACTCTGCCTTGCTACTGGGGCACCGTAAGTGGCCACCTGCTGGGCTCCCTGTAACAGGCCATCAGCCTGCTCCGCGCGGCACCCACTCCTCCTGGCGCCCAGGACCGGCCCTGCAGTGGCCATTTTTCGAATTATTTAGGGCGGCCTGGGGGGCAATTGCCCAGCCCGCCCCTGGCTTACATCTCCCATGATGCTCTGGTGGAGGGTTATGCAAGCTATAGTCTGGAATGGCAGAATTTGCCTACCGGTTATAATGTAGCAGGGTCTTCGATGTAACCGCTGGCTGGCAACAGGTCTTCATGTGACATGACCTAGAGATCATACAATAAGATACTATTGATATGTCTGCCTCTCTGTGATCAAGGCAAAGAATTGGGCTGTGTGCATGAATGCTGAATATTCACATTGCGCACACACCATGCAAGTAACTGGCTCAGTGGGAGAAGTGATGCTAAATGACAAGTCACAGCTGAGGTGAGAGAGGCCACGACAAGCGGCTGTGGGACTTGTCCTATGACTGGTGAAATGTGTCACTAGGGGGAGTAAGTGCTCATAGAATGTTGAACCCAGCAGTACAATCTAAGCTGGGTGAGTTGGCGGTTTCTAGGCTAAATCATGCAGGTTGTTTTGTTTTTAGTTTTGTCTTACCATTAGATTGGTATTTAGAGATTAAGCTCCAGTGTGTTGCACTGGGGACGTAGTATAATATGATATATCTGACTGACCGCTCTTTCTTCTATGTCTATGGTAAGACAGTGAATGCATGCAGACCAGACTGGTCAAATAAAAATGGATCCTCTCGCCTCTTCCACTGGTGACCATTTTTGCAGGGGTGTATTTAGGTTTCTGCACCTCCACCACCAATATGCAGATCGCTTGATGAGTAAAGACTCACATTTATTACCATACTGGTAACTACCGGCTGGACACAGACCTCCGGCTCTCGTCACAGCCCCAGATCCTCTGCCGTCGTTGTCATAGCAGCTGGTATCCTGAAAACGTGTGTATGTGGCCTCCTGACTCTCAGATGCAGCACACATACAATGGTGCTAGTCCCTAACAAGCTGTTCTTAAAATTGGGAGGAGACAGAAATGTGATATTGTTTTATAGGAGAGCTCAAGTGATGTAGGACAGAGGAGGGGAGAACTTGTCTGTTATCTGCCACTGAGTACAGTTTTATTCTAAATACCCTGCATCTACTACTGCCTTTATGGCTTAGTGGTGTTGCGGATTTGAGGGTCTTTAGGGTTAGGATTTGGCAAAAGCTTTCTAAATGCCCTGTTGGTGCCCCTACCAAGTTCATCCTCTAGATCATTTTCTGCTTCCTTGTCAGTTACATGTTTAGAGCTATGCTACCAGGTTCAAAGCTCTGCAGATATGGGAGCACTTTTTGTAGTTTGTATCTGAGTTGGGATTATGTGCGATCCCAATCATAAAAAGATACCAGAGATTAGAAAATAATTGTACATTCCCTATAATGCTACATGGATTGACATGGAAATAAAATGTAAAACCTGGATCACAAGACAGGGCTGTGGGTGTAACTCTGGTTTTCTATCCACTAGGAGCTTACCTGTGAAGATCAAACCTGCAGGCAAGTGTACAAGAAGGTCGAAGAGACTTCCTGACCCAACTGTAACCGGATCATCCGTAAAAGAATGTTCTGTGATGAAAACCGTCTTCTATGCAATCAATTAATCATTATTTGTTGTATATTTATTTTTACAAAACTTGTCTTTTCAAATAGTATGACCTAGAATTCTACTTGTATTTGTTTTTTGTGCTGTAGTAGCCAGTTAACATTGCCTGGTGTCTTTCGGAAGATATTTGATCACAAACTGAATTTTCGATGGAAAATATCACTTGGGATAAAGCTGTAAAACTGAAATGACCTTGTATAACACCATCTGGTTCGAAGTTCAGTGTTTGGATGTCTTTAATTCTGGTTTTATTCCAGTGTTGAGGTGCACTGATGGGTCTTGGGGTTAGTGGGATGATACAGATCCTATCTTGAAAACAGGTGACCAATTCCACGTCAATAACCGCTTCTGATCTAAACCAGTGGTTCCCAACCCAGTCCTCAAGTACCCCATAACAGTCCAGTATTCAGGGATTACCCAGCTGTGTCTAATGTCTTTTTAGAAGAGAGAGCATTTTAGACAGGGTAATCCCTGGACTGGTAGGGGGTACTTGAGGACCACTGATCTAAACGATTTGTAACAAAGTGAACATAAAAGATGGTTAAAAGCATATAGACGCAGTGGCCATGAACGTTTTAACCCTGGAATGTAAATCATTGCTGTTCAGGACATATTGCAATGCTTATATTGCAGGGATATTTGATTGGATAAGAAGATGAGTCTGTGTGACATCGCAGACAGGAAGATTTATTAAAACTATTTCTTTTCTTATTCATTCTTACTCTTTAGATTCAGGGTGGCCTGAATCGAAAAGCTCAGAATACTATAGTGTTTGGAATAAAGGTTTGTATTCCTAATTCCACAGTGTTCATTTTAAAGGTACACCCCAAACCCTGTCCTTGTCTCCCCGCACACAGTGTATTATAACTGCAGCTATAAGGTTATGGTGTAAGGAGGTCCCCTGTCTCCCTGCACACAGTGTATTATAACTGCAGCTATAAGGTTATGGTGTAAGGAGGTCCCCTGTCTCTCCGCACACAGTGTATTATAACTGCAGCTATAAGGTTATGGTGTAAGGAGGTCCCCTGTCTCCCCGCACACAGTGTATTATAACTGCAGCTATAAGGTTATGGTGTAAGGAGGTCCCCTGTCTCCCCGCACACTGTGTATTATACCTGCAGCTATAAGGTTATGGTGTAAGGAGGTCCCCTGTCTCCATTCACACAGTGTATTATAACTGCAGCTATAAGGTTATGGTGTAAGGAGGTCCCCTGTCTCCCTGCACACAGTGTATTATAACTGCAGCTAGAAGGTTATGGTGTAAGGAGGTCCCATGTCTCCCCTCACACAGTGTATTATAACTGCAGCTATAAGGTTATGGTGTAAGGAGGTCCCCTGTCTCCCTGCACACAGTGTATTATAACTGCAGCTATCAGGATGTCCCCTGTCTCCATTCACACAGTGTATTATACCTGCAGCTATAAGGTTATGGTGTAAGGAGGTCCCCTGTCTCCATTCACACAGTGTATTATAACTGCAGCTATAAGGTTATGGTGTAAGGATGTCCCCTGTCTCCATTCACACAGTGTATTATAACTGCAGCTATAAGGTTATGGTGTAAGGAGGTCCCCTGTCTCCCTGCACACAGTGTATTATAACTGCAGCTATAAGGTTATGGTGTAAGGAGGTCCCATGTCTCCCCTCACACAGTGTATTATAACTGCAGCTATAAGGTTATGGTGTAAGGAGGTCCCCTGTCTCCCTGCACACAGTGTATTATAACTGCAGCTATCAGGATGTCCCCTGTCTCCATTCACACAGTGTATTATACCTGCAGCTATAAGGTTATGGTGTAAGGAGGTCCCCTGTCTCCATTCACACAGTGTATTATAACTGCAGCTATAAGGTTATGGTGTAAGGAGGTCCCCTGTCTCCCCACACACAGTGTATTATAACTGCAGCTATAAAGGTTATGGTGTAAGGGGGTCCCCTGTCTCTCCGCACACAGTGTATTATAACTGCACCTATAAGGTTATGTGTAAGGAGGCCCCCTGTGTCCCCGCACACTGTGTATTATACCTGCAGCTATAAGGTTATGGTGTAAGGAGGTCCCCTGTCTCCATTCACACAGTGTATTATAACTGCAGCTATAAGGTTATGGTGTAAGGAGGTCCCCTGTCTCCCTGCACACAGTGTATTATAACTGCAGCTATAAGGTTATGGTGTAAGGATGTCCCCTGTCTCCATTCACACAGTGTATTATAACTGCAGCTATAAGGTTATGGTGTAAGGAGGTCCCCTGTCTCCCCTCACACAGTGTATTATACCTGCAGCTATAAGGTTATGGTGTAAGGAGGTCCCCTGTCTCCCTGCACACAGTGTATTATAACTGCAGCTATAAGGTTATGGTGTAAGGAGGTCCCATGTCTCCCCTCACACAGTGTATTATAACTGCAGCTATAAGGTTATGGTGTAAGGAGGTCCCCTGTCTCCCTGCACACAGTGTATTATAACTGCAGCTATCAGGATGTCCCCTGTCTCCATTCACACAGTGTATTATACCTGCAGCTATAAGGTTATGGTGTAAGGAGGTCCCCTGTCTCCATTCACACAGTGTATTATAACTGCAGCTATAAGGTTATGGTGTAAGGATGTCCCCTGTCTCCATTCACACAGTGTATTATAACTGCAGCTATAAGGTTATGGTGTAAGGAGGTCCCCTGTCTCCCTGCACACAGTGTATTATAACTGCAGCTATAAGGTTATGGTGTAAGGAGGTCCCATGTCTCCCCTCACACAGTGTATTATAACTGCAGCTATAAGGTTATGGTGTAAGGAGGTCCCCTGTCTCCCTGCACACAGTGTATTATAACTGCAGCTATCAGGATGTCCCCTGTCTCCATTCACACAGTGTATTATACCTGCAGCTATAAGGTTATGGTGTAAGGAGATCCCCTGTCTCCATTCACACAGTGTATTATAACTGCAGCTATAAGGTTATGGTGTAAGGATGTCCCCTGTCTCCATTCACACAGTGTATTATAACTGCAGCTATAAGGTTATGGTGTAAGGAGGTCCCCTGTCTCCCTGCACACAGTGTATTATAACTGCAGCTATAAGGTTATGGTGTAAGGAGGTCCCATGTCTCCCCTCACACAGTGTATTATAACTGCAGCTATAAGGTTATGGTGTAAGGAGGTCCCCTGTCTCCCTGCACACAGTGTATTATAACTGCAGCTATCAGGATGTCCCCTGTCTCCATTCACACAGTGTATTATACCTGCAGCTATAAGGTTATGGTGTAAGGAGGTCCCCTGTCTCCATTCACACAGTGTATTATAACTGCAGCTATAAGGTTATGGTGTAAGGAGGTCCCCTGTCTCCCCACACACAGTGTATTATAACTGCAGCTATAAAGGTTATGGTGTAAGGGGGTCCCCTGTCTCTCCGCACACAGTGTATTATAACTGCACCTATAAGGTTATGTGTAAGGAGGCCCCCTGTGTCCCCGCACACTGTGTATTATACCTGCAGCTATAAGGTTATGGTGTAAGGAGGTCCCCTGTCTCCATTCACACAGTGTATTATAACTGCAGCTATAAGGTTATGGTGTAAGGAGGTCCCCTGTCTCCCTGCACACAGTGTATTATAAGTGCAGCTATAAGGTTATGGTGTAAGGATGTCCCCTGTCTCCATTCACACAGTGTATTATAACTGCAGCTATAAGGTTATGGTGTAAGGAGGTCCCCTGTCTCCCCTCACACAGTGTATTATACCTGCAGCTATAAGGTTATGGTGTAAGGAGGTCCTCTGTCTCCCCGCACACAGTGTATTATAACTGCAGCTATAAGCTTATGGTGTAAGGAGGTCCCCTGTCTCCCCGCATACAGTGTATTATAACTGCAGCTATAAGGTTATGGTGTAAGGAGGTCCCCTGTGTCCCCGCACACAGTGTATTATAACTGCAGCTATAAGGTTATGGTGTAAGGAGGTTCCCTGTCTCCATTTACACAGTGTATTATAACTGCAGCTATAAGGTTATGGTGTAAGGAGGTCCCTTGTGTCCCCGCACACAGTGTATTATAACTGCAGCTATAAGGTTATGGTGTAAGGAGGTCCCCTGTCTCCCCGCACACAGTGTATTATAACTGCAGCTATAAGGTTATGGTGTAAGGAGGTCCCCTGTCTCCCCGCGCACAATGTATTATAACTGCAGCTATAAGGTTATGGTGTAAGGAGGTCCCCTGTCTCCCCGCACACTGTGTATTATACCTGCAGCTATAAGGTTATGGTGTAAGGAGGTCCCCTGTCTCTCCGCACACAGTGTATTATAACTGCAGCTATAAGGTTATGGTGTAAGGAGGTCCCCTGTCTCCCTACACACTGTGTATTATAACTGCAGCTATAAGGTTATGGTGTAAGGAGGTCCCCTGTGTCCCCGCACACAGTGTATTATAACTGCAGCTATAAGGTTATGGTGTAAGGGGGTCCCCTGTCTCCCCGCACACAGTGTATTATAACTGCAGCTATAAGGATATGGTGTAAGGAGGTCCCATGTCTCCCCGCACACAGTGTATTATAACTGCAGCTATAAGGTTATGGTGTAAGGAGGTCCCCTGTCTCCCCGCACACAGTGTATTATACCTGCAGCTATAAGGCTATGGTGTAAGGAGGTCCCCTGTTTCCCCGCACACAGTGTGTTCTAACTGCAGCTATAAGGTTATGGTGTAAGGAGGTCCCCTGTCTCCCTGCACACTGTGTATTATAACTGCAGCTATAAGGTTATGGTGTAAGGAGGTCCCCTGTGTCCCCGCACACAGTGTATTATAACTGCAGCTAGAAGGTTATGGTGTAAGGGGGTCCCCTGTCTCCCCGCACACATTGTATTATAACTGCAGCTATAAGGATATGGTGTAAGGAGGTCCCATGTCTCCCCGCACACAGTGTATTATAACTGCAGCTATAAGGTTATGGTGTAAGGAGGTCCCCTGTCTCCCCGCACACAGTGTATTATAACTGCAGCTATAAGGTTATGGTGTAAGGAGGTCCCCTGTCTCCCACACACACACAGTGTATTATAACTGCAGCTATAAGGTTATGGTGTAAGGAGGTCCCCTGTGTCCCCGCACACAGTGTATTATAACTGCAGCTATAAGGTTATGGTGTAAGGAGGTCCCCTGTCTCCCCGCACACAGTGTGTTCTAACTGCAGCTATAAGGTTATGGTGTAAGGAGGTCCCCTGTCTCCCACACACACACAGTGTATTATAACTGCAGCTATAAGGTTATGGTGTAAGGAGGTCCCCTGTCTCCCCGCACACAGTGTATTATAACTGCAGCTATAAGGTTATGGTGGGTGTAAGGAGGTCCCCTGTCTCCCCGCGCACAGTGTATTATAACTGCAGCTATAAGGTTATGGTGTAAGGAGGTCCCCTGTCTCCCTGCACACAGTGTATTATAACTGCAGCTATAAGGTTATGGTGTAAGGAGGTCCCCTGTCTCCCCGCACACAGTGTATTATAACTGCAGCTATAAGGTTATGGTGTAAGGAGGCCCCCTGTCTCCCCGCACACAGTGTATTATAACTGCAGCTATAAGGTTATGGTGTAAGGAGGTCCCCTGTCTCCCAGCACACAGTGTATTATAACTGCAGCTATAAGGTTATGGTGTAAGGAGATCCCCTGTCTCCCCGCACACAGTGTATTATAACTGCAGCTATAAGGTTATGGAGTAAGGAGGTCCCCTGTCTCCCCGCACAGTGTATTATAACTGCAGCTATAAGGTTATGGTGTAAGGAGGTCCCCTGTCTCCCCGCACACAGTGTATTATAACTGCAGCTATAAGGTTATGGTGTAAGGAGGTCCCCTGTCTCCCCGCACACAGTGTATTATAACTGCAGCTATAAAGTTATGGTGTAAGGAGGTGCCCTGTCTCCCCGCACACAGTGTATTATAACTGCAGCTATAAGGTTATGGTGTAAGGAGGTCCCCTGTCTCCCCGCACACTGTGTATTATACCTGCAGCTATAAGGTTATGGTGTAAGGAGGTCCCCTGTCTCCATTCACACAGTGTATTATAACTGCAGCTATAAGGTTATGGTGTAAGGAGGTCCCCTGTCTCCCTGCACACAGTGTATTATAACTGCAGCTAGAAGGTTATGGTGTAAGGAGGTCCCATGTCTCCCCTCACACAGTGTATTATAACTGCAGCTATAAGGTTATGGTGTAAGGAGGTCCCCTGTCTCCCTGCACACAGTGTATTATAACTGCAGCTATCAGGATGTCCCCTGTCTCCATTCACACAGTGTATTATACCTGCAGCTATAAGGTTATGGTGTAAGGAGGTCCCCTGTCTCCATTCACACAGTGTATTATAACTGCAGCTATAAGGTTATGGTGTAAGGATGTCCCCTGTCTCCATTCACACAGTGTATTATAACTGCAGCTATAAGGTTATGGTGTAAGGAGGTCCCCTGTCTCCCTGCACACAGTGTATTATAACTGCAGCTATAAGGTTATGGTGTAAGGAGGTCCCATGTCTCCCCTCACACAGTGTATTATAACTGCAGCTATAAGGTTATGGTGTAAGGAGGTCCCCTGTCTCCCTGCACACAGTGTATTATAACTGCAGCTATCAGGATGTCCCCTGTCTCCATTCACACAGTGTATTATACCTGCAGCTATAAGGTTATGGTGTAAGGAGGTCCCCTGTCTCCATTCACACAGTGTATTATAACTGCAGCTATAAGGTTATGGTGTAAGGAGGTCCCCTGTCTCCCCACACACAGTGTATTATAACTGCAGCTATAAAGGTTATGGTGTAAGGGGGTCCCCTGTCTCTCCGCACACAGTGTATTATAACTGCACCTATAAGGTTATGTGTAAGGATGTCCCCTGTCTCCATTCACACAGTGTATTATAACTGCAGCTATAAGGTTATGGTGTAAGGAGGTCCCCTGTCTCCCCTCACACAGTGTATTATACCTGCAGCTATAAGGTTATGGTGTAAGGAGGTCCCCTGTCTCCCCTCACACAGTGTATTATACCTGCAGCTATAAGGTTATGGTGTAAGGAGGTCCCCTGTCTCCCTGCACACAGTGTATTATAACTGCAGCTATAAGGTTATGGTGTAAGGAGGTCCCATGTCTCCCCTCACACAGTGTATTATAACTGCAGCTATAAGGTTATGGTGTAAGGAGGTCCCCTGTCTCCCTGCACACAGTGTATTATAACTGCAGCTATCAGGATGTCCCCTGTCTCCATTCACACAGTGTATTATACCTGCAGCTATAAGGTTATGGTGTAAGGAGGTCCCCTGTCTCCATTCACACAGTGTATTATAACTGCAGCTATAAGGTTATGGTGTAAGGATGTCCCCTGTCTCCATTCACACAGTGTATTATAACTGCAGCTATAAGGTTATGGTGTAAGGAGGTCCCCTGTCTCCCCACACACAGTGTATTATAACTGCAGCTATAAAGGTTATGGTGTAAGGGGGTCCCCTGTCTCTCCGCACACAGTGTATTATAACTGCACCTATAAGGTTATGTGTAAGGAGGCCCCCTGTGTCCCCGCACACTGTGTATTATACCTGCAGCTATAAGGTTATGGTGTAAGGAGGTCCCCTGTCTCCATTCACACAGTGTATTATAACTGCAGCTATAAGGTTATGGTGTAAGGAGGTCCCCTGTCTCCCTGCACACAGTGTATTATAAGTGCAGCTATAAGGTTATGGTGTAAGGATGTCCCCTGTCTCCATTCACACAGTGTATTATAACTGCAGCTATAAGGTTATGGTGTAAGGAGGTCCCCTGTCTCCCCTCACACAGTGTATTATACCTGCAGCTATAAGGTTATGGTGTAAGGAGGTCCTCTGTCTCCCCGCACACAGTGTATTATAACTGCAGCTATAAGCTTATGGTGTAAGGAGGTCCCCTGTCTCCCCGCATACAGTGTATTATAACTGCAGCTATAAGGTTATGGTGTAAGGAGGTCCCCTGTGTCCCCGCACACAGTGTATTATAACTGCAGCTATAAGGTTATGGTGTAAGGAGGTTCCCTGTCTCCATTTACACAGTGTATTATAACTGCAGCTATAAGGTTATGGTGTAAGGAGGTCCCTTGTGTCCCCGCACACAGTGTATTATAACTGCAGCTATAAGGTTATGGTGTAAGGAGGTCCCCTGTCTCCCCGCACACAGTGTATTATAACTGCAGCTATAAGGTTATGGTGTAAGGAGGTCCCCTGTCTCCCCGCGCACAATGTATTATAACTGCAGCTATAAGGTTATGGTGTAAGGAGGTCCCCTGTCTCCCCGCACACTGTGTATTATACCTGCAGCTATAAGGTTATGGTGTAAGGAGGTCCCCTGTCTCTCCGCACACAGTGTATTATAACTGCAGCTATAAGGTTATGGTGTAAGGAGGTCCCCTGTCTCCCTACACACTGTGTATTATAACTGCAGCTATAAGGTTATGGTGTAAGGAGGTCCCCTGTGTCCCCGCACACAGTGTATTATAACTGCAGCTATAAGGTTATGGTGTAAGGGGGTCCCCTGTCTCCCCGCACACAGTGTATTATAACTGCAGCTATAAGGATATGGTGTAAGGAGGTCCCATGTCTCCCCGCACACAGTGTATTATAACTGCAGCTATAAGGTTATGGTGTAAGGAGGTCCCCTGTCTCCCCGCACACAGTGTATTATACCTGCAGCTATAAGGCTATGGTGTAAGGAGGTCCCCTGTTTCCCCGCACACAGTGTGTTTGTAGCGGAATGCAGTAAGCCTGTCCTGCAAAATGCCTGTGTGACTGTGTTCGTATAATTTTTCCCTATGTTGAAATTGCTGTTCGTCTGTTTATTATGTGAATTATATGTTATTCGGTAGTTTCCATCCGTACTATATACTTATGGAAACTACCGAACGGAGGGGCCACCCCGGAGAGAAGTGTGCCAGCAATTAAGGTTCACATTCTTTCCAAACCGCAAGTTAACCGGCTCATTAACATTGTATCTGGGTGGCCGCCATTCGGCATGCGTACACGTGGCGGCGGCCATCTTACGCATGAAAATCCCAGCGGTGTTTGGTCGTCGAGTGTCTGGAACTCAAATCGGACACTCAGACAACCAAACACCGCTGAGACCTCCAGAGCTCCGTAACTGCCGAACGGAGAGACATAACGAATCCCCATTCGGTAGTAATAAAGTACCGAATGAGGGAATCACTATCTAGGTGAATGTAAATGTGGATGGCAATTGTAAATGTCTATTTTAACTACCGAACGGAGACCGACCGCAGGGCCCATTCTCATGGAACCCTTTTCGGATACTAACTCGTGTGCGGTCGGTCAAACTTCACTTGCCTGTAACTGCCGAACCCCTGGTCCGATCTGGGTGAATTTTGGATATTATATTCACCCAGATCAGGGCTACCCAGCGGTACCCTGATATTAAAGATATATGATGGTTTAGGGGTACATCCAAGTTTGGGGTAAACTACTGTACAACTTAAGGGGATTATGACTCACTCTGAGGGGAGGAGATGTGTGGGAGGTAGCAAGAATGGTATTGGTTACTGTCATAATTGCTGTAGTCCCCTCCCTTGCATGGGAGCAGGCTTTATAAGAAACCTTGGAATAAACGATTGTCAGTTCTACTCCTGAAACTGTGTGTCGTCCAGTTATTGGGAGTGCTGTGGGGATACTGCTGTACCGTTTTACCTGCTGGAAACTCTGCTGTGGATTTACTAATGACGTGTTCCTGAGCCTTCCTTGGATCTAAAGTGGAGAATAGCTGCGAGAAATCAGCTCTCCGCTACATTGGTTGGCAGCGCTGGGATCCAGACTCACAGAGGAACAAGGATTAATGGAGATTGACCTTTCTACGCTAAAAAGAACCACCTTGAAAGACCTTCTGGAAGCAAAAGGTGTTTCTGCCAGCAGCAAATCCAAAGCAACGCTTATCACCGAAGTAATGGCAGAATACAGAGCAGAGGAGGTCCAGGCCACGGAACAAAGACCTGAAACAGAACAGGAGGAGTTCCAAAGGCAATTACAATACAGACTGGCCTTCTATGGGGAAAACCCACCCACAGAGATCATCTCTAAAACCATGACAGAGGTGCAGGAATTTGTAAAGAGAAACAGGAGACCACAAACACCAGAAAGAGGTACCGCAGGAGCTATAGCACAAGAGGGTAAGCCCAAAATTCCCTACCAAGCTTTTAAAACGTATGTGGAAGCAGAGGAGGATATAGATGCCTTCCTACAGGACTTTGAGAGACTATGTACACTGCATAACATACCAAGGGAAGAGTGGGTACCCATATTAGCGGGACGGCTGTCAGGAAGGGCAGCGGAAGCCTACCGCACTGTACCAGATGTGGAAATTAGGAACTATAACCGGGTGAAAGAGATTATCTTGGCCCGGTATGCAATAACACCAGAGGCATACCGGAGACGTTTCAGGGAATTGAAAAAGGTGGACAAAGATTCACATGCGGAGTGGGCTTGCCGACTAGAAAGGGCAGCCCTTGGGTGGATGCAGTCGAGTAAAGCGAGGTCCATGGAGGACTTATTACAAATGCTGCTGTTGGAGCAGTTTTATGAGGGGATATCCTCAGAACTGCAGGAATGGGTGAGGGACCGTAACCCCACCACCCTCACCGAGGCTGCCAAAAAGGCAGATGACTTTATGGATGCTCGCAGACAAACCAAGACAGTGGGTAACAAACCGGCCATGCGGCCACTGGGGGTAAATTCATTTTCTCCTAACCCTCAACCCCCACCAAGATCCCTTCCTCCACCAGCACCAGCAGCAGCGCAGCCGAGATACCGCACACCTGCTTCTGTGCAATGCCACCGATGCCAGAGGTGGGGACATTACCAACGAGATTGTCCGCAGTCCAGGGAACGCAACACCTGGATCCGACCAGGACCCCCACCACCACCACCGAGAGCAGCAGCACATCATTACCAGGATGAGGTACCACTTCCCTACAGCTCTGCCGTTCCAGTCACGACTGTGGAACAGTGGGAAGTGCTGCATGAGGCCAACCCCTTACAGGCACAGGCGGATAACCGCCAGCACCATAGGCAAACCGTATATCTGGAAGGGAAGCCTATGCAGGGGCTCAGAGACTCAGGAGCCACCATCACCCTGGTGCAAAGCCATTTGGTTCCAGATAAGGCCAAACTGAATAAGACTGTGGCTGTCAGGGTTGCAGGGGGAGCCGTGTATCGGCTAGACACAGCCAGGGTACATTTGCATTGGGGTGCGGGGTACGGGAATGTGGAAGTGGGACTAATGCCGCAATTACCTGCTGAGGTGGTCCTGGGGAATGACCTGGGCAAACTCACCTCCGCATTTGAACCACAACCTACTGAAGAAGCACACCCAGTAGTCACCAGGCAACAGGCCCGCACCCAACAAAACAACGCACTGCCGGAGGTCCAGGTAAGAGATTCCTCCCCTTCCCTAGACTGTATCCCTTGGGCCCCTCCTGACGAGTTTGTAGCCGAGGTAGTCACTGACCCCACCTTACAGGTATACCGAGACAAGGTCACCTCTATCCAACCGGGGGCGGAGGGGGAAAGATTTGTATGGGACCGACAGTTATTATACCGGGAATCAAGTAAACAGATAGATGGGTCAGACCCCATTACCACAAGACAGCTGGTGGTACCTCAGAGGTACCGAACCGAATTACTCCGGATAGCGCACGATATTCCGCTATCCGGACATTTGGGGGTCAGCCGTACCAGATATCGATTGACCCAGAGTTTATTTTGGCCAGGGATTAGCCAGGAGGTACGCAGGTACTGTAATACCTGCGACACGGGCCAGAGGGTGGGAAAGAGGGGGGATAAGCATAAGGCGAAGCTGCACCCCCTACCCATAATTGAGGAACCCTTTCATAGGGTTGCCGTAGATATTGTAGGTCCCTTCCGGAAACCCAGCCCCTCGGGCAAACGATACATCCTGACTGTAGTGGACTATGCCACGCGCTACCCCGAGGCGGTAGCTTTAACTAATATACATGCAGAGACGGTGGCTGAGGCGCTGATGCAGGTTTTCTCCCGGATGGGGCTACCCAGGGAGATCATCTCGGATCAGGGCACTCAGTTCACGGCAGAGGTTACCCAACAACTCTGGAAGTTCTGTAAAATTAAGCCTATAATTAGTGCTCCGTACCACCCCCAGACTAATGGGCTCTGCGAACGGTTCAATGGCACCTTAAAGCAGATGCTCCGAACCTTCGCAGAGACTCACCGAGACTGGGAAAAATTCCTGCCGCACTTACTGTTTGCTTACAGGGAAGTGCCGCAGGAATCTACAGGATTTTCCCCTTTTGAGCTGCTATTCGGGAGGAGAGTAAGGGGACCCCTAGACTTGATTAGAGAACACTGGGAAGGAGACCGTAGCGTGGACGGTACCCCTATTGTACCATATGTGTTGGCCCTCCGAGATCGCCTGGAAGCACTCACCAAGACGGTAAAGGAAAACCTACAGGCAGCTCAGACGCGGCAGCGCACCTGGTACGATAGAGGCGCCAGGGACCGCAGCTTTCAGGTCGGACAGAAAGTTTTAATTTTAAAACCTGTTCGACACGATAAGCTACAGGCCGCCTGGCAAGGCCCTTATAGAGTGGTAGAACAACGATGTGACACCACGTATATAATTGGCCACTGCGCAGGGAATGGGGGGCGACGCATGATCCATGTGAACATGCTGAAACCTTACCAGGAACGTTCAGAGGAGGTGACAGCGATCTGCGCCCCCACCTCTGAAGAGAGCGACAGCCTACCCCTCCCCGATCTGTTAGAAGACGGACAGCTGGCTGGGGATTTAGGAGCAGTTGTATTGGGGGATCGGTTGAGCCCACAGGAGCGTATCGAGGTACAACAGCTACTGCAGGAAAAGCAGGAAACCTTTTCTAATGTACCTGGATACACCCCTCTGGCTACCCACCGAGTAGACACCCCAGGTCAACTCCCCATGCGCCAGACCCCGTACCGCATCCCTGAAGCGGTCCGGGAGAATATGCGCAAAGAAATTGAGGAGATGATACAATTAGGAGTGATTGAGCCCTCAGATAGTCCCTGGGCATCTCCAGTGGTCCTCGTACCAAAGCGGGACGGCACGACCCGCTTTTGCGTGGACTACAGGAGACTGAATGAGAAGACCGTATCCGACGCATACCCGATGCCTAGGATCGATGAGTTACTAGACCGGATGGCCAGGGGGCAATACCTTACCACGATTGATTTGTGCAAAGGGTATTGGCAGATTCCCCTGGCCCCGGACGCCATCCCCAAGTCCGCCTTTGTCACCCCATTCGGCCTGTACCAATTTAAGGTCATGCCGTTTGGGATGAAAAACGCGCCGGCTACCTTCCAGCGGATGGTGGACCGTCTCCTAGATGGGTTCCAAGACTATACCTGCGCATATCTCGATGATATTGCCATATTTAGCGATACCTGGCAGGAACACTTGGCCCATATAGGAGCGGTCCTAGACAGGATCAGGGAGGCGGGTTTGACCCTAAAACCAGCTAAATGTAGTATCGGGATGGCCGAGGTACAGTACCTGGGCCACCGAGTGGGCTGTGGTAAGCAGAAGCCGGAACCCGCCAAAGTAGAGGCAGTATCCCAGTGGCCTACCCCGACAACTAAAACCCAGGTGTTAGCCTTCTTAGGGACAGCAGGGTATTATCGGAAGTTTGTCCCCAATTATAGTGCCCTGACCAAACCCCTCACTGACCTGACCCGTAAAAACCTTCCCCGCCAAGTAACCTGGACCCCGGAGTGTGAGCAGGCATTCCAAAACTTGAAAGATGCACTTGTTAATGCCCCTGTCTTGGCCGCTCCCAATCCAACTAAACGTTTTCTTGTTCACACAGACGCTTCTATGTTTGGATTGGGGGCAGTATTAAGCCAAGTCGGGGCCGATGGCGGAGAACATCCCGTGGCTTACATCAGTCGCAAACTTTTACCCCGGGAAGTAAGCTACGCCGCCATCGAGAAGGAATGCCTGGCTGTGGTGTGGGCCTTGAAGAAATTGCAACCCTATTTGTATGGACAGGCTTTTTCGCTGCTCACGGATCACAACCCGTTAGTCTGGCTGAACCGGGTGGCTGGGGACAATGCCAGGCTGCTGCGCTGGAGTTTGGCGCTACAGCCTTTTGACTTTAACATTCAATACCGCCCGGGTAAGCAAAACGGAAACGCCGACGGGTTGTCGCGACAAACTGATCTGGAGAAATGATCCGTGAGCACCCCGGTCATCCCCAAGCCGATCCGTGTGGGATCAGACTGTGTATGCCGGCTTGTGGGCAAGGGGGAGCAGTGTAGCGGAATGCAGTAAGCCTGTCCTGCAAAATGCCTGTGTGACTGTGTTCGTATAATTTTTCCCTATGTTGAAATTGCTGTTCGTCTGTTTATTATGTGAATTATATGTTATTCGGTAGTTTCCATCCGTACTATATACTTATGGAAACTACCGAACGGAGGGGCCACCCCGGAGAGAAGTGTGCCAGCAATTAAGGTTCACATTCTTTCCAAACCGCAAGTTAACCGGCTCATTAACATTGTATCTGGGTGGCCGCCATTCGGCATGCGTACACGTGGCGGCGGCCATCTTACGCATGAAAATCCCAGCGGTGTTTGGTCGTCGAGTGTCTGGAACTCAAATCGGACACTCAGACAACCAAACACCGCTGAGACCTCCAGAGCTCCGTAACTGCCGAACGGAGAGACATAACGAATCCCCATTCGGTAGTAATAAAGTACCGAATGAGGGAATCACTATCTAGGTGAATGTAAATGTGGATGGCAATTGTAAATGTCTATTTTAACTACCGAACGGAGACCGACCGCAGGGCCCATTCTCATGGAACCCTTTTCGGATACTAACTCGTGTGCGGTCGGTCAAACTTCACTTGCCTGTAACTGCCGAACCCCTGGTCCGATCTGGGTGAATTTTGGATATTATATTCACCCAGATCAGGGCTACCCAGCGGTACCCTGATATTAAAGATATATGATGGTTTAGGGGTACATCCAAGTTTGGGGTAAACTACTGTACAACTTAAGGGGATTATGACTCACTCTGAGGGGAGGAGATGTGTGGGAGGTAGCAAGAATGGTATTGGTTACTGTCATAATTGCTGTAGTCCCCTCCCTTGCATGGGAGCAGGCTTTATAAGAAACCTTGGAATAAACGATTGTCAGTTCTACTCCTGAAACTGTGTGTCGTCCAGTTATTGGGAGTGCTGTGGGGATACTGCTGTACCGTTTTACCTGCTGGAAACTCTGCTGTGGATTTACTAATGACGTGTTCCTGAGCCTTCCTTGGATCTAAAGTGGAGAATAGCTGCGAGAAATCAGCTCTCCGCTACAGTGTTCTAACTGCAGCTATAAGGTTATGGTGTAAGGAGGTCCCCTGTCTCCCTGCACACTGTGTATTATAACTGCAGCTATAAGGTTATGGTGTAAGGAGGTCCCCTGTGTCCCCGCACACAGTGTATTATAACTGCAGCTAGAAGGTTATGGTGTAAGGGGGTCCCCTGTCTCCCCGCACACATTGTATTATAACTGCAGCTATAAGGATATGGTGTAAGGAGGTCCCATGTCTCCCCGCACACAGTGTATTATAACTGCAGCTATAAGGTTATGGTGTAAGGAGGTCCCCTGTCTCCCCGCACACAGTGTATTATACCTGCAGCTATAAGGCTATGGTGTAAGGAGGTCCCCTGTCTCCCCGCACACAGTGTGTTCTAACTGCAGCTATAAGGTTATGGTGTAAGGAGGTCCCCTGTGTCCCCGCACACAGTGTATTATAACTGCAGCTATAAGGTTATGGTGTAAGGAGGTCCCCTGTCTCCCCGCACACAGTGTATTATAACTGCAGCTATAAGGTTATGGTGTAAGGAGGTCCCCTGTCTCCCACACACACACAGTGTATTATAACTGCAGCTATAAGGTTATGGTGTAAGGAGGTCCCCTGTGTCCCCGCACACAGTGTATTATAACTGCAGCTATAAGGTTATGGTGTAAGGAGGTCCCCTGTCTCCCCGCACACAGTGTGTTCTAACTGCAGCTATAAGGTTATGGTGTAAGGAGGTCCCCTGTCTCCCACACACACACAGTGTATTATAACTGCAGCTATAAGGTTATGGTGTAAGGAGGTCCCCTGTCTCCCCGCACACAGTGTATTATAACTGCAGCTATAAGGTTATGGTGGGTGTAAGGAGGTCCCCTGTCTCCCCGCGCACAGTGTATTATAACTGCAGCTATAAGGTTATGGTGTAAGGAGGTCCCCTGTCTCCCCGCGCACAGTGTATTATAACTGCAGCTATAAGGTTATGGTGTAAGGAGGTCCCCTGTCTCCCGCACACAGTGTATTATAACTGCAGCTATAAGGTTATGGTGTAAGGAGGTCCCCTGTCTCCCCGCACACAGTGTATTATAACAGCAGCTATAAGGTTATGGTGTAAGGAGGTCCCCCGTCTCCCCGCACACAGTGTATTATAACTGCAGCTATAAGGTTATGGTGTAAGCAGGTCCCCTGTCTCCCCGCACACAGTGTATTATAACTGCAGCTATAAGGTTATGGTGTAAGGAGGTCCCCTGTCTCCCCGCACACAGTGTATTATAACTGCAGCTATAAGGTTATGGTGTAAGGAGGCCCCCTGTCTCCCCAGCACACAGTGTATTATAACTGCGGCTATAAGGTTATGGTGTAAGGAGGTCCCCTGTCTCCCAGCACACAGTGTATTATAACTGCAGCTATAAGGTTATGGTGTAAGGAGGCCCCCTGTCTCCCCAGCACACAGTGTATTATAACTGCGGCTATAAGGTTATGGTGTAAGGAGGTTCCCTGTCTCCCGGCACACAGTGTATTATAACTGCAGCTATAAGGTTATGGAGTAAGGAGGTCCCCTGTCTCCCCGCACACAGTGTATTATAAATGCAGCTATAAGATTATGGTGTAAGGAGGTCCCCTGTCTCGCCGCACACAGCGCATTATAACTGCAGCTATAAGGTTATGGTGTAAGGAGGTCCCCTGTCTCCCCACACACAGTGTATTATAACTGCATTTATAAGGTTATGGTGTAAGGAGGTTCCCTGTCTCCCCACACACAGTGTATTATACCTGCAGCTATAAGGTTATGGTGTAAGGAGGTCCCCTGTCTCCCTGCACACAGTGTATTATAACTGCAGCTATAAGGTTATGGTGTAAGGAGGTCCCGTGTCTCCCCGCACACAGTGTATTATAACTGCAGCTATAAGGTTATGGTGTAAGGAGGTGCCCTGTCTCCCAGCACACAGTGTATTATAACTGCAGCTATAAGGTTATGGTGTAAGGAGGTCCCCTGTCTCCCCGCACACAGTGTATTATAACTGCAGCTATAAGGTTATGGTGTAAGGAGGTCCCGTGTCTCCCCGCACACAGTGTATTATAACAGCAGCTATAAGGTTATGGTGTAAGGAGGTCCCCCGTCTCCCCGCACACAGTGTATTATAACTGCAGCTATAAGGTTATGGTGTAAGCAGGTCCCCTGTCTCCCCGCACACAGTGTATTATAACTGCAGCTATAAGGTTATGGTGTAAGGAGGTCCCCTGTCTCCCCGCACACAGTGTATTATAACTGCAGCTATAAGGTTATGGTGTAAGGAGGCCCCCTGTCTCCCCAGCACACAGTGTATTATAACTGCGGCTATAAGGTTATGGTGTAAGGAGGTCCCCTGTCTCCCAGCACACAGTGTATTATAACTGCAGCTATAAGGTTATGGTGTAAGGAGGCCCCCTGTCTCCCCAGCACACAGTGTATTATAACTGCGGCTATAAGGTTATGGTGTAAGGAGGTTCCCTGTCTCCCGGCACACAGTGTATTATAACTGCAGCTATAAGGTTATGGAGTAAGGAGGTCCCCTGTCTCCCCGCACACAGTGTATTATAAATGCAGCTATAAGATTATGGTGTAAGGAGGTCCCCTGTCTCGCCGCACACAGCGCATTATAACTGCAGCTATAAGGTTATGGTGTAAGGAGGTCCCCTGTCTCCCCACACACAGTGTATTATAACTGCATTTATAAGGTTATGGTGTAAGGAGGTTCCCTGTCTCCCCACACACAGTGTATTATACCTGCAGCTATAAGGTTATGGTGTAAGGAGGTCCCCTGTCTCCCTGCACACAGTGTATTATAACTGCAGCTATAAGGTTATGGTGTAAGGAGGTCCCGTGTCTCCCCGCACACAGTGTATTATAACTGCAGCTATAAGGTTATGGTGTAAGGAGGTGCCCTGTCTCCCAGCACACAGTGTATTATAACTGCAGCTATAAGGTTATGGTGTAAGGAGGTCCCCTGTCTCCCCGCACACAGTGTATTATAACTGCAGCTATAAGGTTATGGTGTAAGGAGGTCCCCTGTCTCCCAGCACACAGTGTATTATAACTGCAGCTATAAGGTTATGGTGTAAGGAGGTCCCCTGTCTCCCTGCACACAGTGTATTATAACTGCAGCTATAAGGTTATGGTGTAAGGAGGTCCCCTGTCTCCCCAGCACACAGTGTATTATAACTGCGGCTATAAGGTTATGGTGTAAGGAGGCCCCCTGTCTCTGTAAGCTTTGCTTCTTTGTATGCCATATACCTGCTGTTCGTGTCTTTCACTGGATCTGCCTAATATGCTGCTCTTTGTATATGCGGAGTGCAGTTTGTACACTGTCCCCTTCACAGAGCTGACGAGGCTGTCAGCCAGCTAGCATCTCCTGACTGTGACCGTATCTGCTTATACAGCAGTTCATTTGTGGTGAATGAAACCTCTGCCAGGATTTAACATATTCCATAGACGTACCTGTGCACGAACTGCAGTGTCTGCAGAATCTTTTTTTCCCCCTTTATTTCAGACTAATGGAAATGAGAGAAATGTTTTTTTAATTTTGGCATTTATTTTAAATATAAGACAAATATTACACTACATAAAACCATTTATAGTTTAGTAACATTTGACAGAGCTCAGTGTATGTACAGAGGAGAGCTATGCCCCTGCTGGGAGAGGAACTTTATTACAAACAGTGAGCTGAAACATTTTATGCCAAACTTCTTCCAACTCCACCATCGTCACAGTTTGACAATTTTAGCCCAGAATTTCACTACAATTTGTTGGTGGTTTCGGTGAATAAATCCCAGTCTGTTGGCAATAGGGCCAGTGACAATGCATGCCAACACACTCTGTATTTAACTCCTTCACTGCCACTGAACTTGTATTAACCCGAACACATGGTAAGAGGGTGAGGGAGCAGAATTAGCTCAGCTCTCTTTTTATTACTCTTCTCACGTGTAATATAGAGGAAGAGGGTCATTGTAGTTAGTGCTCTAGCCTATATCCTTTCGGTGGGAGCATCATTAACACCCCTCCAGTTATTCAGCCCATGGTTAAACTCTCCAATAAAAACACCAGTCACAGCAACCATGTCTGCTATTTCTAAATGTCTCATTATAAGAGCTTAGCATTGAAAGGCTTGTTTAGACACCATCACTACTACAGCCCATTAATCAATATGGTGCCAGCAGGATAAGGATTCAAATTATAATCTACAAAACTTGTTTAGCACATGGTTGCCTCGCCATACCATTACAACAGATGTCTAGTTTAAATCTCACTAAGCATGATAGGAATTATAGTCTATCAAAGCATTAAATCAATGCTTTCCTGTGGGGCTGCCGCATCATGTGACCGAGTTTTACTTGATCAGGGTCGTCAAAGTGCCTGTAGTGGCTGCCATACTCCTACAGACAGCCATGGGAAGAGAACGTAACCGTCAATGTAAACATTGCATTTTCTCAAAAACTGCGACACAATACATTGCAGGGTTATTTTTATTAGTTTTATTTTCACCTATAGTCACCTGAACAACTTTAGCTTACTGACGCAGTTTTGGTGTATAGAACATGCCCCTGCAGCCTCACTGCTCAATCCTCTGCCATTTAGGAGTTAAATCCCTTTGTTTATGAACCCTAGTCACACCTCCCTGCATGTGACTTGCACAGCCTTCCATAAACACTTCCTGTAAAGAGAGCCCTATTTAGGCTTTCTTTATTGCAAGTTCTGTTTAATTAAGATTTTCTTATCCCCTGCTATGTTAACAGCTTGCTAGACCCTGCAAGAGCCTCCTGTATGTGATTAAAGTTCAATTTAGAGATTGAGATACAATTATTTAAGGTAAATTACATCTGTTTGAAAGTGAAACCAGTTTATTTTTCATGCAGGCTCTGTCAATCATAGCCAGGGGAGGTGTGGCTAGGGCTGCATAAACAGAAACAAAGTGATTTAACTCCTAAATGGCAGGGAATTGAGCAGTGAAATTGCAGGGGAATGATCTATACACTAAAACTGCTTTATTTAGCTAAAGTAATTTAGGAGACTATAGTGTTCCTTTAATTATACGAAGTGGTCTGCACGACTATAGTGTTAGTTTAAGGCCAAAGTAGTAGAATTTGAAAAGTTCTCTATCAGCTATGCCACCAGTTCAGCACATTGAATTCCTGACACTTCACTGATTAACCCTGTCAGACTCGGATTGGGAGATATAACAGTCTGGAATAAGGCAGTATGGCAAAGTTATTAACCAGCTGGGTCAGTTAGTAAATATCCAAATCTCGTAAAATAAATTTGTAGTCAAGCAGTCTATTCCGAACTAAGCCAACATGGTTCAGACAAGTAGTGTAGTCAGAGACAAGCAGAATTGTTAATGGGGGTTGGGGTTAATCTTTAAATTCCTGACTGTCCTCCCGAGACAGTGAGCGAGGGTGTCTGTATGGTGGGTGCTGCCTTGAAGCCATGGATCTCTGGAGCCCCCCTCCCCCCCATATGTACACAGTGTCTTTTATCTGAAAAGGCAGTGTGTTTACATTAAAAGGCCTACAGGCACAGGCTATAGACACCAGAACCACTACATTAAGCTGTATACTATACAATAAGCTGTATATCGTACATTAAGCTGCAGACATACTGACATTCATACACATACATAATGACATACAGACATACAGACATACATTGATACTGGCATACAGACATACGTTCATACAGACACTGACATACATTCATAATGGCATACATGCATATATACTGACAGACATACATACATATATATATATATATATATACACACGTTCATAATGACATACATACAGACATACTGACATACATTGATACTGGCATACAGACATACGTTCATAATGACATACTGACATACATACTGACATCCATACACACATACATTCAAAATGACATACAGACATTCATACAGACATACATGCATTCAGACATACACACTCAAAGCTCATTTTTCAACCACCCTCCTGTCTCTTACCTTTTCTTTGCAGGAGGGTGGCTGGGGCTCAGGGGAGGGCTGGCAGCGTTAGGCCTGGGGGGCAAATCCAGTCAAGTGGCCCATCGCACCAAGAGGAGAGTAAAAACACGTTTCCCATGTGATTGAAAGGGGGGGCAGTCACCTAAACAGACACACTCACTGACAGGCACACACACTTGCTGATTTGACACACACTAACAAACACACACTCACTGACAGGCACACGCACACTCACTGACAGACACACTGTTACAGGCATACTGACTCACACACACATACAGACAAACTGGCACACACACATACAGACAAACTGGCACACACACAGAGACATACAAACTGGCACACACACAGAGACATACATACTTGCACACACACACAGAGACATACATACTTGCACACACACACACACACTTGCACACACACACACACACAGACATACTGACACACACACACAGACATACTGACACACACACACACAGACATACTGACACACACACACAGACATACTGACACACACACACAGACATACTGACACACACACACAGACATACTGACACACACACACAGACATACTGACACACACACACAGACAGACATACTGACACACACACACAGACAGACATACTGACACACACACACACAGACAGACATACTGACACACACACACACAGACAGACATACTGACACACACACACAGACAGACATACTGACACACACACACACAGACAGACATACTGACACACACACACAGACAGACATACTGACACACACACACACACAGACATACTGACACACACACACACACAGACATACTGAGACACACACACACAGACATACTGAGACACACACAGACATACTGACACACACACACACAGACATACTGACACACACACACAGACATACTGACACACACACAGACATACTGACACACACACACACAGACATACTGACACACACACACACACAGACATACTGACACACACATACTGACACACACACAGACATACTGACACACACACAGACATACTGACACACACACACACACAGACATACTGACACACACACAGACATACTGACACACACACACACACAGACATACTGACACACACACACACACAGACATACTGACACACACACACACACACACACAGACATACTGACACACACAGACAGACATACTGACACACACACACACAGACAGACATACTGACACACACACACACAGACAGACATACTGACACACACACACACAGACAGACATACTGACACACACACAGACAGACATACTGACACACAGACAGACATACTGACACACACACACACACAGACAGACATACTGACACACACACACACACAGACAGACATACTGACACACACACACACACAGACAGACATACTGACACACACACACACACACAGACAGACATACTGACACACACACACACACACAGACATACTGACACACACACACACACACAGACATACTGACACACACACACACACAGACATACTGACACACACACACAGACATACTGACACACACACACACAGACATACTGACACACACACAGACATACTGACACACACACAGACATACTGACAAACACACACAGACATACTGACACACACACACAGACATACTGACACACACACACAGACATACTGACACACACACACAGACATACTGACACACACACACACAGACATACTGACAGACATACTGACACACACACACAGACATACTGACACACACACACACTTTACACTTTTAAAGACAGTTTCCTACCTTTGCTGGTACCTTTCCTGAGGTCCAGTGTGCTGGCTAGGGTGCTTGGGAGTTGGGGTCTAGCTCTTCTTGCTGTGTATGGGCCACCCGGTGGTCCCCCTTAGTGTGTGGGCCCCAGTTCAACCACAGTATCAGCACCGCGGGCCCATGGGGGGCAACGAGGGGCATAACTGGGGACCACTGGGCCCCTGTGCAAGAATTAAAGTAGGGCCCCCTTGTCACTCTACCTGGTGCATATTTTCAATCCTCGTCACTCCCCACTAAGCAATACACATGGTTGACATGTGTGTGGTTTCTTTGTGTGATTGTACTGTTGCTGAGTGAGTGTTACATGTATGTGTGTAGTTGGATGAGTGTGATTGTGTGGGTGTGAGAGCTGGCTGAGTGTGATTGTATTTGTGGCTGTTTGAGAGAGAGAGACAAAGAAACAGAGAGGGAGATAGAGTGCCAGAGAAGACAGATAGGGAGGGAGAGACCGAGACAGAGAGCCAAAGGGAGACAGAGCTACACATGTAAAGAGATGGAGAGACAGAGAGTGACACAAGGAAAGGAGAGCCAGAGACAGCTAGAAAACCATAGAGAGAGAGAGTGACACACGGAAAGGAGAGCCAGAGACAGCTAGAGAGAGACAAAGAGTGACACAAGGAAAGGAGAGACTGAGACAGCTAGAAAACCATAGAGAGACAGAGAGTGACACACGGAAAGGAGAGACTGAGACAGCTAGAGAGAGACAAAGAGTGACACAAGGAAAGGAGAGACTGAGACAGCTAGAAAACCATAGAGAGACAGAGAGTGACACACGGAAAGGAGAGACTGAGACAGCTAGAGAGAGACAAAGAGTGACACAAGGAAAGGAGAGACTGAGACAGCTAGAAAACCATAGAGAGACAGAGAGTGACACACGGAAAGGAGAGACTGAGACAGCTAGAGAGAGACAAAGAGTGACACAAGGAAAGGAGAGACTGAGACAGCTAGAAAACCATAGAGAGACAGAGAGTGACACAAGGAAAGGAGAGCCAGAGACAGCTAGAGAGAGACAGAGTGACACAAGGAAAGGAGAGACTGAGACAGCTAAAAGCTATAGAGAGACAGAGAGTGACACACGGAAAGGAGAGACTGAGACAGCTAGAGAGAGACAAAGAGTGACACAAGGAAAGGAGAGACTGAGACAGCTAGAAAACCATAGAGAGACAGAGAGTGACACAAGGAAAGGAGAGCCAGAGATAGCTAGAAAACCATAGAGAGACAGAGAGTGACACAAGGAAAGGAGAGCCAGAGATAGCTAGAAAACCATAGAGAGACAGAGAGTGACACAAGGAAAGGAGAGCCAGAGACAGCTAGAGAGAGACAGAGTGACACAAGGAAAGGAGAGACAGACAGCTAGAAAGCTATAGAGAGACAGAGAGTGACACAAGGAAAGAAGAGACTGAGACAGTTAAAAAAACAAGAGAGAGACAGAAAGTGAGACACACAGAAAGAAGTAGAGCCAGGAGGAGATAGCCTCCTATGTGTGCAGGGAGAGGGGAGGTAGAGTATTTCACTCACCTTGATCCTGTGTGCCACTGCTGCCAGCTGGGACAGGGAATCCTGGGGGCCTTAGCTCTGCTGGTCCTGCTCTGAGCCCCCATGTGCAGTCTGAGAGCTGTAAACATCCTGGGAAGAGAGGGAGGGCCCTGCAGGTAGGATATGGAGGCAGCTCTGCCAGAACTCCGCCCAGGAAGAGGTGAGGGTAGGCATTGAGTTCCGGTGTGCCTCCGCGGGACCCCCAAACAATGAATACAGCGGGACCCCCAAACAATGAATGCAGCGGGACCCCCAAACAATGAATGCAGCGGGACCCCCAAACAATGAATGCAGCGGGACCCCCAAACAATGAATGCAGCGGGACCCCCAAACAATGAATGCAGCGGGACCCCCAAACAATGAATGCAGCGGGACCCCCAAACAATGAATGCAGCGGGACCCCCAAACAATGATTGCAGCGGGACCCCCAAACAATGATTGCAGCGGGACCCCCAAACAATGAATGCAGCGGGACCCCCAAACAATGAATGCAGCGGGACCCCCAAACAATGATTGCAGCGGAACCCCCAAACAATGATTGCAGCGGAACCCCCAAACAATGAATGCAGCGGGACCCCCAAACAATGAATACAGCGGGACCCCCAAACAATGAATACAGCGGGACCCCCAAACAATGAATACAGCGGGACCCCCAAACAATGAATACAGCGGGACCCCCAAACAATGAATACAGCGGGACCCCCAAACAATGAATACAGCGGGACCCCCAAACAATGAATGCAGCGGGACCCCCAAACAATGAATGCAGCGGGACACCCAAACAATGAATGCAGCGGGACACCCAAACAATGAATGCAGCGGGACACCCAAACAATGAATGCAGCGGGACACCCAAACAATGAATGCAGCGGGACCTCCATCTGCACCCCACTCTGCCCCTTACTTAGGTTACTGGCCGATCGGCCAATCAGTGAGCTAGGATAATTGCTATTTAGTATATTGCCGAATTAGCAATATACTAAATAGCAGTTTTGCAAGGGGAGCCAGTCCTGCCAGCAGGGGTCTACAGAGCAGCCGGGCCCCCTGGTGTGATGGGCCCGGACGCAGCTCTGACCCGGTAGTTCAGCCACTGGGGGGAACTTTTTTTTTGGGATGTGGGCAGCCCTGGATTTAGGGCGGCCTGGGGGGCAATTGCCACCCTGCCCCCCCGGCCCAGCCCGCCCCTCCTGGGGCTGATAGAATTCGGCGCGGGTCGGGTGTCCCTCTTCACGGCCTGGCTAGTGGTCCTCCCGCGCGGAGTGAGCTGGGAGGAAGTGAACTTTGGGCAATTCTAAGAAAACCCGGAGACAAGCACAGACCACCATAATAACGGGCTCAGCAAGCCTACAGCCCACTTAAGGCCCAATGTCCTCAGACTCACGCAGTAGCCACTATGCTTGCTCTAACTTTTTTTCTCTCTGCTCGGTCTCTCACAGATAAATTATATGTCAGGGGTCTGCTCAGCTCCAGTGGTCTTCGGTTTAACCCAGCTCAATCATACTAGCATGTTACAATTTAATGTTATCTAATAAGCATAAAAGACCCAGCATTATCTCTGCACCCAAATGCATGTGTTCAGTTATTATACACGTTATAACTATTAAATAAGCTACTACCATGCTATTAGAAAATAATTCTCAAGTGTTACCTGCATGTTATACTCAAATTAACTCGCTTTTGTAATGTACGCTATGTCTTGCTTAACTTACAAACCAAGCTATTCACACCTGTGACATGTTGGACTAGTTAAATCTGTTCCCATACAACAAAAATGTGCAAAGTTTCCATGCCACTGTTTAACCTATATTTTTACATTTCTGTATAAATGTACGCTGTTGTGGCGTTTGACCTTGCCTTGTACTCACTTGCACAAAAAAAATAAAAAAATACCTACCCCATGGGGCGCAACAAGCGACCGAAGCCCCATGCAGATCACGAAGGTCACTCCCTCATCATTGCAGACGGGGCTGATGGGTGAATATCTGCAGACCTGACTGGGGCCTACCCGGGAGGCACACGGCTCCAAGATGGCACCCGTGTCACCAGCTTCGGTCACTTCGGACCACGAGCAGCCCACGCTAGCTGACATCGGAAAAGAGATTAGGAGGCTGGCAGCATCAATGGTCGTGAATACGGACCTGCAAACTCTGGAAAATACCCTTACAGCATCCCTCACCTCAGCAGTGTCAGCACTGCAATCCGATGTGGACGCGCAGGGAGGCCGCGTCCGGGCACTTGAAACACAAGCCCAGCCACACAGCAGGCTACCTAGCAGATTCAGCCATTGCACTGCCAGGTCGAGGATCTGGATAACAGGAGCGGTCGCTCCAACATAAGGGTCAGAGGGGTACCTGAGCCTGACAGGGAGGAGAATGTGGAAGCTCTCCTGACGGGGATTTTCCGCCTGGTACTCAGAGGATGCCCCTGCGGAAATCAGATTTGACAGATCCCACCGGGCCTAGGATCCACGAAGTGGACCCTCGAAGACATTATCTGCTGTCTCCACTCCTTTCCACTGAAAGAATGCATTTTGAGTCAAGCTAGAACACGAGCCACGTGGAGATATCAAGATTCTGATGTAGCGCTCTACAACAACCTTTTCCCTGTCATGCTAGAGGCCAGAAGAGCCAGTGAAGGTATCACTAGACTGTAATGTAAACACTGCATTTTCTCTGAAAAGAAAGTGCTTACAGCAAACATCCTGAAGGTAATGATTCTACTCACCAGAACAAATTCAATAAGCTGTAGTTGTTCTGGTGACTATAGTGTCCCTTTAATAACGGTCATCCTACTGTACTACCAACAGTTTTCTCTGACACGGCTATACCTGCTATGGATGATCACCTTGCTTCTATCCATGATACGTGGACCAAGGTTCACTCCGCTTTGGAAACTGCGGCTGATCGTTTCAAGTATTATGCTGATAAAACGGCGGGGTGCCAACTCTGTTTACCAAGTGAGTGAGAGGGTGTGGTTATCATTGCGCAACGTTAAGCTGAAAGTTCCTAGCATGAAGTTTGCCCCCATATTCCTTAGTCCGTTCCGTATCATTAGGAGAATTATTCCTGTGTATTATTCTCCGGCACTTCCTGCCTCTTTGCGTATTCCCAACACCTTTCATGTCTCCTTGCTCAAGCCACTTGTTTGCAATAGATATACTGTCCCCAGTGTTCCTCCTCCTCCATTGGTTGTTTATGGACAGGAGGAGTATGAGGTCTCCTCCATAATTGATTCCAGGTTTTCTCGTGGCACCTTACAGTATTTGGTTGATTGGAGTGGGTATAAGCCTGCTGAACGTTCTTGGGTTCCGGCCTCTGACATCCATGCTGGCCGCAAAATTTGTTCTTTCCATGCCAAATTTTCTCTCAAGCCTGGTCCTGCCCGCCCGGTGAGCGGTCTTCAGATGGGGAGTAATGTAACATATTTCTCCTCACCTTGCAGTGTTTGCACCCAGCGGCCATGCGTCTGTATGACTGACTCTTGCAACATGTTAATGGACGCCAGCCGCTGCAGATCCACGCCAAATTATACCCCCACATCCGCCCACGCTAATGACGACGTTGGCGTGCACGTGACATAATGCGTGAGTAAACGCACATGTTTTGTGGTCAAAGGACGTTTTCGGCCAATCAGAAAGGTAAAGCACTTATTTAAGCTCAAATTTACTTTTCCTCATTGCCCTGTCATGGTTTCCCTAGTGGTTGTCCGAGAGTGTGTTCCTGGGCATTTATTTCTGACTTTGGCTTTGTTTGACTTCCCTGTATTCTAGTATCCCTGACTTCTGGCTTTCCCTTATCTTTGTGTCTCATTTTGTACCCAGGGCCGGCCTTAGGGGTGTGCGAGCTGTGCGGCCGCACAGGGCTCCATGGACCAGGGGGCGCCCTGTGGCCGACAACTCACACATGGCCAGTGTCAGGCCGGCCCTGCATTCCCCTCTCTGCTGCTTCCAATAGCTCCTTCACATGCACCAGCTCCAGTGCTTCACATCTCCACTGCTTCAACAGGTACCCGGGTGGAGGATTTCATTATTCTCCACACGGGTCTATTAAAAAAAAAAAATTGTGGCAGTGGGGGCGAGGCTTAACAAGCGGCAGGGTGGGGCTTAGCGAGCGGCAGAGGCGGAGCGAATACCTACTCGAAGCCCCATGTAACTGCTGCACAGGAACTGCATCCACTCCCCCTTCCAGCCATAATGGAAAGAGGTAAGTCTGTGTGTGTGACTGCCTGGCTATTTGTGACTATTTGCCTGTGTGTGTGAGTGACTGTGACTGTCTGTCTGACTACCTGGCTATTTGTGACTGTTTGCCTGTGTGTGTGATTGTCTGCCTGTGTGACTGCGTGTGTGTGCCTGCGTGTGTGTGTGTGTGTGACTGTCTGCCTGTGTGACTGCCTGCCTGCGCGTCTGACTGCCTGCCTGCGCGTCTGACTGCCTGCCTGACTGCGCGTCTGACTGCCTGCCTGCGCGTCTGACTGCCTGCCTGCGCGTCTGACTGCCTGCCTGCGCGTCTGACTGCCACACACACTCTGCAGCACCTCCTCGTGGGATATCTAGAGATAAAAGACACTCTCCACCGGTAATGGGAACATATTCTGGACAAGTCATTCACTGTGGCTCACTGGGAGAAGATACACATACTACACGACAGATGTTCCTCGAGTTCCAATATCAGGAAGCCAACTATATGTTTCTGACGTTTTGGTATAGAACACCTGACAGCCTACATAGAATCTTCCCAGCCATGCCTAATGTTAGCTGGAGATGTGGAGAGGTACCAGCAACGATAACGCACATATGGTGGGAATGCTCACGCATAAGGTGGTGAAACAGAAAACAGGGGAGATCCTTGGCGACGCGGGATGTTTCAACATGGAAATGGTCCTCCTAAACTCCACGCCGACTACCATTGTGGCTTATAGAAAATCCATCCTTCGACATCTGCTGAACGCTGCCAAAGCCTTGATCCCACTACATTGGAAGCAGGACACGACCCCTACGATGGGACAATGGTTGGATGGGGTGGAGGAGATATACATGGTGGAGTCTGTGTGGGCCTTGTTGCTGGGAACCAAGGAAAAACACGTGGAGAGTTGTCGGCCGTGGCTGGCATACGTGGCGGAGTGTACTGCGGGGGCAGGGGGGAGGCGCAGTCATAAGAGAAGGAGTTGGATCGCTCCTATCCCGCTTCTGTGCCGCCATCCTGTAATACCTTAACCACCACATGGATCACCCCCAACAACCAGTGTAACCACAAACTCTAGGCAAATAGGCTTGCCCCTATACCTTACCACCCTCCCCCCCCCCTTTTTTCTTCTCTCTCTTCCTCCTCCCCCCCTTCAATCATCTTCTCTCCCCCTCCTTTTTTTCCATTAGCCCTCTCATTTCTCTTGCTGCGATTTCATCCTTTTCCTAAACTCATACAATGCACCATACACAGGTGGGAGGCCTGGAATTTTTCGACTCACAAAGTGGCTAACAGATACTCCGCATACCCACTACCGTACGATGCTCATATTGTATGCTGTATACCGGTTAGGTATTGTTCACTGGTTATTATTTTACTGTCTGCGAGTAACAACCTTGCCAACTGATGCAAAGAGTCAGTCAAGATACAATGCACGTTTCGTTTCTATCTAGCCTGCATTCTGGAAAACTGTATAGCTGTATAAGAATGTACACTTTGTTTGCATTAATATTGACGTTAGGACCTGCGTGTCGAATCTGCATGTTGCACTTTCAAGCATGCTTCTGCGTGTTTTCACCTTACTCAATAAACAGCATTGAATACCTGAAAATATAAAAATACAAACAAAGCCACAATAATGTAGTAAACACTGACACTAAAAAGG
Source organism: Pelobates fuscus (assembly GCF_036172605.1). Taxonomy (NCBI): domain Eukaryota; kingdom Metazoa; phylum Chordata; class Amphibia; order Anura; family Pelobatidae; genus Pelobates; species Pelobates fuscus. The sequence goes on along the minus strand of NC_086327.1, from coordinate 142,841,154 downwards.
CTTATCTATGAATTGCACTCACAAACTCAGATGGTATATACGCTAAACGAAATGTTTTTATGGCGAAACCTCTGTATCTTCTCTTTGACTTTATATCCAGGTAAACATATAAGGGGAAAAGGAGAGACAGAAAACATGGTGCACTCCTGTATTTATATCCAATGGCACTTTGTGTAATTGCACCCACCAGATAAAATGAATAAGTAAGCCCCAGGGGAATATAGACAATTCTCCAAAAGTAAAGGACAACCAAAAAGATGGGGAAAAATAAATAAAGTAAAACCAATCCGAATCAATGTCACCAGGTCTGTCTCTCCATCCTTGGACTTAGGGCCTTCCTGGCTGCTGGGTACCCGGCCATCTGTAAAAGGCTCTTAGCAACTACCCCGGATATGTGTGGGATTTTCTTCATTACTTCCGTGTCTGGTGTGTTCCAAGCCTCGTTTTGATCCTGACGCGATGTGAAGTTCCTTACCAATCCGCTGGGAGTGCACATCTCTCATGCGGTTCCCCATCGCCATAGAAGTTCTTCTCAATGCGCATGTGCAGCCTTTGTGCGGTTCACATGCGGTCCACCATCGTCCATAAGTGGAAACATAAAAAGATTGTCCAGAAGTTCTCAAAAGAAAGGGGAATGTAAATCAGAACAAAGATGGAGGGAAAAGGGATTAATGATTTCAAATCTTGTGTTCTTCATACATTAGTTTGACATAAATAACCCAATCGATATATATTGTATGAAAGATGGATGGATCTGTCACTGCCAAAACAATCACCCATAAATAGATAAATATATATAAAAAAATAGATAAATATATGTAAAAAAATAGATAAATAAAAAATATATATAAAAAAATAGATAAATAAAAAATATATATAAAAAAATAGATAAATAAAAAATATATATAAAAAAATAGATAAATAAAAAAAATAGATAAATAGAAAAATATATATATAAAAAAATAGATAAATAGAAAAATAGATAAATAGAAAAATAGATATATAAAAAAAAGAAAAAATTGAAGTCTAATAATTCTAAAACCTGTTCTAAATTTAAATTTCAAAGGGTACTTAATTTTGATGCACACATACAAACACATACAAAGAAAATACAAAAACTTTTAAAAACATTTTTTAACAAGCGAGACGGCTTATAAAAAAACAAATCATATTGAAATATACATTCACACCTTCTGGTTGCATAGTTTTTAAGGTGTAGTTCCAGAAGCCCTCTCTCTGCCTTAACCTTAAAGTGAGATCACCACCATGTTCATCAAGTCAATCTGTGTGTGTACTCAGCAATCAGTGTGTGTGTGTGTACTCAGCAATCAGTGTGTGTGTGTACTCAGCAATCAGTGTGTGTGTGTGTATTTAGCAATCAGTGTGTGTGTACTCAGCAATCAGTGTGTGTGTGTGTACTCAGCAATCAGTGTGTGTGTGTATTTAGCAATCAGTGTGTGTGTACTCAGCAATCAGTGTGTGTGTGTGTATTTAGCAATCGGTGTGTGTACTCAGCAATCAGTGTGTGTGTGTGTACTCAGCAATCAATGTGTGTGTATTTAGCAATCAGTGTGTGTGTGTGTATTTAGCAATCAGTGTTTTTGTACTCAGCAATCAGTGTGTGTGTGTATTTAGCAATCGGTGTGTGTACTCAGCAATCAGTGTGTGTGTGTGTACTCAGCAATCAGTGTGTGTGTATTTAGAAATCAGTGTGTGTGTGTGTACTCAGCAATCAGTGTGTGTGTACTCAGCAATCAGTGTGTGCGTACTCAGCAATCAGTGTGTGCGTATTTAGCAATCAGTGTGTGTGTGTACTCAGCAATCAGTGTGTGTGTGTACTCAGCAATCAGTGTGTGTGTGTACTCAGCAATCAGTGTGTGTGTGTGTGTGTGTCTGTGTACTCAGCAATCAGTGTGTGTGTACTCAGCAGTCAGTGTGTGTGTACTCAGCAGTCAGTGTGTGTGTGTGTACTCAGCAATCAGTGTGTGTGTACTCAGCAATCAGTGTGTGTGTATTTAGCAATCAGTGTGTGTGTACTCAGCAATCAGTGTGTGTGTACTCAGCAATCAGTGTGTGTGTACTCAGCAATCAGTGTGTGTGTGTACTCAGCAATCAGTGTGTGTGTGTACTCAGCAATCAGTGTGTGTGTGTGTGTGTGTCTGTGTACTCAGCAATCAGTGTGTGTGTACTCAGCAGTCAGTGTGTGTGTACTCAGCAGTCAGTGTGTGTGTGTGTACTCAGCAATCAGTGTGTGTGTACTCAGCAATCAGTGTGTGTGTATTTAGCAATCAGTGTGTGTGTACTCAGCAATCAGTGTGTGTGTACTCAGCAATCAGTGTGTGTGTACTCAGCAATCAGTGTGTGTGTGTGTATTTAGCAATCTGTGTGTGTGTGTGTACTCAGCAATCAGTGTGTGTGTACTCAGCAATCAGTGTGTGTGTGTATTTAGCAATCGGTGTGTGTACTCAGCAATCAGTGTGTCTGTACTCAGCAATCAGTGTGTGTGTGTGTATTTAGCAATCTGTGTGTGTGTGTGTGTACTCAGCAATCAGTGTGTGTGTACTCATCAATCAGTGTGTGTCTGTGTATTTAGCAATCGGTGTGTGTACTCAGCAATCAGTGTGTGTGTGTACTCAGCAATCAGTGTGTGTGTATTTAGAAATCAGTGTGTGTGTGTGTACTCAGCAATCAGTGTGTGTGTACTCAGCAATCAGTGTGTGTGTACTCAGCAATCAGTGTGTGTGTACTCAGCAATCAGTGTGTGCGTACTCAGCAATCAGTGTGTGCGTATTTAGCAATCAGTGTGTGTGTGTACTCAGCAATCAGTGTGTGTGTACTCAGCAATCAGTGTGTGTGTACTCAGCAATCAGTGTGTGTGTGTGTGTGTGTACTCAGCAATCAGTGTGTGTGTGTACTCAGCAATCAGTGTGTGTGTACTCAGCAATCAGTGTGTGTGTACTCAGCAGTCAGTGTGTGTGTGTACTCAGCAATCAGTGTGTGTGTACTCGGCAATCAGTGTGTGTGTGTGTATTTAGCAATCGGTGTGTGTGTGTGTACTCAGCAACCAGTGTGTGTGTGTGTACTCAGCAATCAGTGTGTGTGTATTTAGAAATCAGTGTGTGTGTGTGTGTGTGTGTACTCAGCAATCAGTGTGTGTGTACTCAGCAATAAGTGTGTGCGTACTCAGCAATCAGTGTCTGTGTACTCAGCAATCAGTGTGTGTGTACTCAGCAATCAGTGTGTGTGTACTCAGCAATCAGTGTGTGTGTGTACTTAGCAATCAGTGTGTGTGTACTCAGCAATCAGTGTGTGTGTGTGTATTTAGCAATCGGTGTGTGTACTCAGCAATCAGTGTGTGTGTGTGTACTCAGCAATCAGTGTGTGTGTGTATTTAGAAATCAGTGTGTGTGTGTGTGTGTACTCAGCAATCAGTGTGTGTGTACTCAGCAATCAGTGTGTGTGTACTCAGCAATCAGTGTGTGCGTATTTAGCAATCAGTGTGTGTGTGTACTCAGCAATCAGTGTGTGTGTACTCAGCAATCAGTGTGTGTGTACTCAGCAATCAGTGTGTGTGTACTCAGCAATCAGTGTGTGTGTGTACTCAGCAATCAGTGTGTGTGTACTCAGCAGTCAGTGTGTGTGTACTCAGCAGTCAGTGTGTGTGTGTGTACTCAGCAATCAGTGTGTGTGTACTCAGCAATCAGTGTGTGTGTATTTAGCAATCAGTGTGTGTGTGTGTATTTAGCAATCAGTGTGTGTGTACTCAGCAATCAGTGTGTGTGTACTCAGCAATCAGTGTGTGTGTGTGTGTGTATTTAGCAATCAGTGTGTGTGTGTGTGTACTCAGCAATCAGAGTGTACTCAGCAATCAGTGTGTGTGTGTGTGTACTCCGCAATCAGTGTGTGTGTGTACTCCGCAATCAGTGTGTGTGTACTCAGCAATCAGTGTGTGTGTACTCAGCAGTCAGTGTGTGCGTACACAGAAGTCAGTGTGTGTGTGCGTGTGTACTCAGCAATCAGTGTGTGTGTACTCAGCAGTCAGTGTGTATGTGTGTACTCAGCAATCAGTGTGTGTGTACTCAGCAATCAGTGTGTGTGTAAAGTGAGATCACCACCACGTTCATCAAGTCAATCTGTGTGTGTATTTAGCAATCAGTGTGTGTGTGTACTCGGCAATCAGCGTGTGTGTACTCAGCAATCAGTGTGTGTTTGTGTACTCAGCAATCAGTGTGTGTGTGTGTACTCAGCAATCAGTGTGTATGTGTGTACTCAGCAATCAGTGTGTGTGTACTCAGCAATCAGTGTCTGTGTACTCAGCAATCAGTGTGTGTGTACTCAGCAATCAGTGTGTGTTTACTCAGCAATCAGTGTGTATGTGTGTACTCAGCAATCAGTGTGTGTTTGTGTATTTAGCAATCATTGTGAGTTTGTGTACTCAGCAATCAGTGTGTTTATGTATTTAGCAATCAGTGTGTATTTGTGTACTCAGCAATCAGTGTGTGTTTGTGTACTCAGCAATCAGTGTGTGTTTGTGTACTCAGCAATCAGTGTGTGTGTGTACTCAGCAATCAGTGTGTGTTTGTGTACTCAGCAATCAGTGTGTGTGTGTGTACTCAGCAATCAGTGTGTGTGTATTTAGCAATCATTGTGTGTGTGTGTGTACTCAGCAATCAGTGTGTGTGTGTGTACTCAGCAATCAGTGTGTGTGTATTTAGAAATCAGTGTGTGTGTGTGTACTCAGCAATCAGTGTTTGTGTACTCAGCAGTCAGTGTGTGTGTACTCAGCAGTCAGTGTGTGTGTGTGTACTCAGCAATCAGTGTGTGTGTACTCAGCAATCAGTGTGTGTGTATTTAGCAATCAGTGTGTGTGTGTGTATTTAGCAATCAGTGTGTGTGTACTCAGCAATCAGTGTGTGTGTACTCAGCAATCAGTGTGTGTGTGTGTGTGTATTTAGCAATCAGTGTGTGTGTGTGTGTACTCAGCAATCAGAGTGTACTCAGCAATCAGTGTGTGTGTGTGTGTACTCCGCAATCAGTGTGTGTGTGTACTCCGCAATCAGTGTGTGTGTACTCAGCAATCAGTGTGTGTGTACTCAGCAGTCAGTGTGTGTGTACACAGAAGTCAGTGTGTGTGTGCGTGTGTACTCAGCAATCAGTGTGTGTGTACTCAGCAGTCAGTGTGTATGTGTGTACTCAGCAATCAGTGTGTGTGTACTCAGCAATCAGTGTGTGTGTAAAGTGAGATCACCACCACGTTCATCAAGTCAATCTGTGTGTGTATTTAGCAATCAGTGTGTGTGTGTACTCGGCAATCAGCGTGTGTGTACTCAGCAATCAGTGTGTGTTTGTGTACTCAGCAATCAGTGTGTGTGTGTGTACTCAGCAATCAGTGTGTATGTGTGTACTCAGCAATCAGTGTGTGTGTACTCAGCAATCAGTGTCTGTGTACTCAGCAATCAGTGTGTGTGTACTCAGCAATCAGTGTGTGTTTACTCAGCAATCAGTGTGTATGTGTGTACTCAGCAATCAGTGTGTGTTTGTGTATTTAGCAATCATTGTGTGTTTGTGTACTCAGCAATCAGTGTGTTTGTGTATTTAGCAATCAGTGTGTATTTGTGTACTCAGCAATCAGTGTGTGTTTGTGTACTCAGCAATCAGTGTGTGTTTGTGTACTCAGCAATCAGTGTGTGTGTGTACTCAGCAATCAGTGTGTGTTTGTGTACTCAGCAATCAGTGTGTGTGTGTGTACTCAGCAATCAGTGTGTGTGTATTTAGCAATCATTGTGTGTGTGTGTGTACTCAGCAATCAGTGTGTGTGTGTGTACTCAGCAATCAGTGTGTGTGTATTTAGAAATCAGTGTGTGTGTGTGTACTCAGCAATCAGTGTTTGTGTACTCAGCAATCAGTGTGTGTGTATTTAGAAATCAGTGTGTGTGTGTGTACTCAGCAATCAGTGTTTGTGTACTCAGCAATCAGTGTGTGCGTATTTAGCAATCAGTGTGTGTGTGTGTACTCAGCAATCAGTGTGTGTGTACTCAGCAAACAGTGTGTGTGTGTACTCAGCAATCAGTGTGTGTGTACTCAGCAATCAGTGTGTGTGTACTCAGCAATCAGTGTGTGTGTGTATTTAGCAATCAGTGTGTGTGTACTCAGCAATCAGTGTGTGTGTACTCAGCAATCAGTGTGTGTGTGTGTATTTAGCAATCAGTGTGTGTGTGTGTGTGTGTACTCAGCAATCAGTGTGTGTGTGTGTACTCAGCAATCAGTGTGTGTGTGTGTACTCAGCAATCAGTGTGTGTGTGTACTCAGCAATCAGTGTGTGTGTACTCAGCAATCAGTGTGTGTGTGTGTATTTAGCAATCAGTGTGTGTGTACTCAGCAATCAGTGTGTGTGTACTCAGCAATCAGTGTGTGTGTGTGTGTATTTAGAAATCAGTGTGTGTGTGTGTACTCAGCAATCAGTGTGTGTACTCAGCAATCAGTGTGTACTCAGCAATCAGTGTGTGTGTACTCCGCAATCAGTGTGTACTCAGCAATCAGTGTGTGTGTGTGTGTGTGTACTCCGCAATCAGTGTGTGTGTGTACTCCGCAATCAGTGTGTGTGTACTCAGGATTCAGTGTGTGTGTATTTAGCAGTCAGTGTGTGTGTACTCAGCAGTCAGTGTGTGTGTGTGTGTGTACTCAGCAATCAGTGTGTGTACTCAGCAGTTAGTGTGTATGTGTGTACTCAGCAATCAGTGTGTGTGTACTCAGCAATCAGTGTGTATGTGTGTACTCAGCAATCAGTGTGTGTGTACTCAGCAATCAGTGTGTGTTTGTGTACTCAGGAATCAGTGTGTGTTTGTGTACTCAGCAATCAGTGTGTGTGTACTCAGCAATCAGTGTCTGTGTACTCAGCAATCAGTGTGTGTGTACTCAGCAATCAGTGTGTGTTTACTCAGCAATCAGTGTGTATGTGTGTACTCAGCAATCAGTGTGTGTTTGTGTATTTAGCAATCATTGTGTGTTTGTGTACTCAGCAATCAGTGTGTTTGTGTATTTAGCAATCAGTGTGTATTTGTGTACTCAGCAATCAGTGTGTGTACTCAGCAATCAGTGTGTGTTTGTGTACTCAGCAATCAGTGTGTGTTTGTGTACTCAGCAATCAGTGTGTGTGTGTGTACTCAGCAATCAGTGTGTGTTTGTGTACTCAGCAATCAGTGTGTGTGTGTGTGTGTACTCAGCAATCAGTGTGTGTGTATTTAGCAATCAGTGTGTGTGTGTGTGTGTGTACTCAGCAATCAGTGTGTGTGTATTTAGAAATCAGTGTGTGTGTGTGTGTGTACTCAGCAATCAGTGTGTGTGTACTCAGCAATCAGTGTTGTGTACTCAGCAATCAGTGTGTGCGTATTTAGCAATCAGTGTGTGTGTGTACTCAGCAATCAGTGTGTGTGTACTCAGCAAACAGTGTGTGTGTGTGTACTCAGCAATCAGTGTGTGTGTGTGTACTCGCAATCAGTGTGTGTGTGTGTGTGTACTCAGCAATCAGTGTGTGTGTACTCAGCAATCAGTGTGTGTGTACTCAGCAATCAGTGTGTGTGTGTATTTAGCAATCAGTGTGTGTGTACTCAGCAATCAGTGTGTGTGTACTCAGCAATCAGTGTGTGTGTGTGTACTCAGCAATCAGTGTGTGTGTACTCAGCAATCAGTGTGTACTCAGCAATCAGTGTGTGTGTGTGTACTCCGCAATCAGTGTGTGTGTACTCAGCAATCAGTGTGTGTGTACTCAGCAGTTAGTGTGTGTGTACTCAGCAGTCAGTGTGTGTGTGTGTGTGTGTACTCAGCAATCAGTGTGTGTACTCAGCAGTCAGTGTGTGTGTGTGTGTGTACTCAGCAATCAGTGTGTGTGTACTCAGCAATCAGTGTGTATGTGTGTACTCAGCAATCAGTGTGTGTGTACTCAGCAATCAGTGTCTGTGTACTCAGCAATCAGTGTGTGTGTACTCAGCAATCAGTGTGTGTTTACTCAGCAATCAGTGTGTATGTGTGTACTCAGCAATCAGTGTGTGTTTGTGTATTTAGCAATCAGTGTGTGTGTGTACTCAGCAATCAGTGTGTGTGTGTACTCAGCAATCAGTGTGTGTGTACTCAGCAATCAGTGTGTGTTTGTGTACTCAGCAATCAGTGTTTGTGTGTGTACTCAGTAATCAGTGTGTGTGTGTGTGTGTACTCAGCAATCAGCGTGTGTGTACTCAGCAATCAGTGTTTGTGTACTCAGCAATCAGTGTGTGTGTACTCAGCAGTCAGTGTGTGTGTACTCAGCAGTCAGTGTGTGTGTGTGTGTGTACTCAGCAATCAGTGTGGGTGTACTCAGCAGTCAGTGTGTATGTGTGTACTCAGCAATCAGTGTGTGTGTACTCAGCAATCAGTGTGTGTGTAAAGTGAGATCACCACCACGTTCATCAAGTCAATCTGTGTGTGTATTTAGCAATCAGTGTGTATGTGTGTACTCAGCAATCAGTGTGTATGTGTACTCAGCAATCAGTGTCTGTGTACTCAGCAATCAATGTGTGTGTACTCAGCAATCAGTGTGTGTTTACTCAGCAATCAGTGTGTATGTGTGTACTCAGCAATCAGTGTGTGTTTGTGTATTTAGCAATCAGTGTGTGTTTGTGTACTCAGCAATCAGTGTGTGTTTGTGTATTTACCAATCAGTGTGTGTGTGTGTGTGTACTCAGCAATCAGTGTGTGTGTGTGTGTACTCAGCAACCAGTGTGTGTGTATTTAGAAATCAGTGTGTGTGTGTGTACTCAGCAATCAGTGTGTGTGTGTACTCAGCAATCAGTGTGTGTGTGTGTACTTAGAAATCAGTGTTTGTGTACTCAGCAATCAGTGTGTGTGTGTGTATTTAGCAATCAGTGTGTGTGTGTGTGTGTACTCAGCAATCAGTGTGTGTGTGTGTGTACTCAGCAACCAGTGTGTGTGTATTTAGAAATCAGTGTGTGTGTGTGTACTCAGCAATCAGTGTGTGTGTACTCAGCAATCAGTGTGTGTGTACTCACCAATCAGTGTGTGCGTATTTAGCAATCAGTGTGTGTGTGTACTCAGCAATCTGTGTGTGTGTACTCAGCAATCAGTGTGTGTGTACTCAGCAGTCAGTGTGTGTGTGTACTCAGCAATCAGTGTGTGTGTACTCAGCAATCAGTGTGTGTGTACTCAGCAGTCAGTGTGTGTGTGTGTACTCAGTAGTCAGTGTGTGTGTACTCAGCAATCAGTGTGTGTGTACTCAGCAATCAGTGTGTGTGTGTGTATTTAGCAATCAGTGTGTGTGTACTCAGCAATCAGTGTGTGTGTACTCAGCAATCAGTGTGTGTGTGTACTCCGCAATCAGTGTGTGTGTGTACTCCACAATCAGTGTGTGTGTACTCAGCAATCAGTGTGTGTGTACTCAGCAATCAGTGTGTGTGTGTGTGTGTGTATTTAGCAATCAGTGTGTGTGTACTCAGCAATCAGTGTGTGTGTACTCAGCAATCAGTGTGTGTGTGTGTATTTAGCAATCAGTGTGTGTGTGTGTACTCAGCAATCAGTGTGTGTGTACTCAGCAATCAGTGTGTACTCAGCAATCAGTGTGTGTGTGTGTGTACTCCGCAATCAGTGTGTGTGTGTGTACTCCGCAATCAGTGTGTGTGTGTACTCCGCAATCAGTGTGTGTGTACTCAGCAGTCAGTGTGTGTGTACTCAGCAATCAGTGTGTGTGTACTCAGCAGTCAGTGTGTATGTGTGTACTCAGCAATCAGTGTGTGTGTACTCAGCAATCAGTGTGTGTGTAAAGTGAGATCACCACCACGTTCATCAAGTCAATCTGTGTGTGTGTATTTAGCAATCAGTGTGTGTGTGTGTACTCAGCAATCAGCGTGTGTGTACTCAGCAATCAATGTGTGTTTGTGTACTCAGCAATCAGTGTGTGTGTGTACTCAGCAATCAGTGTGTATGTGTGTACTCAGCAATCAGTGTGTATGTGTGTACTCAGCAATCAGTGTGTGTGTACTCAGCAATCAGTGTCTGTGTACTCAGCAATCAGTGTCTGTGTACTCAGCAATCAGTGTGTGTGTACTCAGCAATAAGTGTGTGTTGACTCAGCAATCAGTGTGTGTGTGTGTGCTCAGCAATCAGTGTGTGTGTACTCAGCAATCAGTGTGTGTTTGTGTACTCAGCAATCAGTGTGTGTGTGTACTCAGCAATCAGTGTTTGTGTACTCAGCAATCAGTGTGTGTTTGTGTACTCAGGAATCAGTGTGTGTTTGTGTACTCAGCAATCAGTGTGTGTGTACTCAGCAATCAGTGTGTGTTTGTGTACTCAGCAATCAGTGTGTGTGTGTACTCAACAATCAGTGTGTGTTTGTGTACTCAGCAATCAGTGTGTGTGTGTGTACTCAGCAATCAGTGTGTGTGTGTACTCAGCAATCAGTGTGTGTTTGTGTACTCAGCAATCAGTGTGTGTTTGTGTATTTAGCAATCAGTGTGTGTGTGTACTCAGCAATCAGTGTGTGTGTACTCAGCAATCAGTGTGTGTGTAAAGTGAGATCACCACCACGTTCATCAAGTCAATCTGTGTGTGTATTTAGCAATCAGTGTGTGTGTGTACTCAGCAATCAGCGTGTGTGTACTCAGCAATCAGTGTGTGTGTGTGTGTGTGTGTACTCAGCAATCAGTGTGTATGTGTGTACTCAGCAATCAGTGTGTGTGTACTCAGCAATCAGTGTCTGTGTACTCAGCAATCAATGTGTGTGTACTCAGCAATCAGTGTGTATGTGTGTACTCAGCAATCAGTGTGTGTTTGTGTATTTAGCAATCAGTGTGTGTTTGTGTACTCAGCAATCAGTGTGTGTTTGTGTATTTAGCAATCAGTGTGTGTGTGTGTACTCAGCAATCAGTGTGTGTACTCAGCAATCAGTGTGTGTTTGTGTACTCAGCAATCAGTGTGTGTAAACTCAGCAATCAGTGTTTGTGTGTGTACTCAGCAATCAGTGTGTGTGTGTGTACTGAGCAATCAGCGTGTGTGTACTCAGCAATCAGTGTTTGTGTACTCAGCAATCAGTGTGTGTTTGTGTACTCAGCAATCAGTGTGTGTGTATTCAGCAATCAGTGTGTGTGTACTCAGCAATCAGTGTGTGTTTGTGTACTCAGCAATCAGTGTGTGTTTGTGTACTCAGCAATCAGTGTGTGTGTGTGTACTCAGCAATCAGTGTGTGTTTGTGTACTCAGCAATCAGTGTGTGTTTGTGTACTCAGCAATCAGTGTGTGTTTGTGTACTCAGCAATCAGTGTGTGTGTGTGTACTCAGCAATCAGTGTGTGTGTACTCAGCAATCAGTGTGTGTTTGTGTATTTAGCAATCAGTGTGTGTTTGTGTACTCAGCAATCAGTGTGTGTGTGTGTACTCAGCAATCAGTGTGTGTTTGTGTACTCAGCAATCAGTGTGTGTTTGTGTACTCAGCAATCAGTGTGTGTTTGTGTACTCAGCAATCAGTGTGTGTGTGTGTGTACTCAGCAATCAGCGTGTGTGTACTCAGCAATCAGTGTTTGTGTACTCCGCAATCAGTGTGTGTTGACTCAGCAATCAGTGTGTATGTGTGTACTCAGCAATCAGTGTGTGTTTGTGTATTTAGCAATCAGTGTGTGTTTGTGTACTCAGCAATCAGTGTGTGTTTGTGTATTTAGCAATCAGTGTGTGTGTGTGTGTGTGCTCAGCAATCAGTGTGTGTGTACTCAGCAATCAGTGTGTGTTTGTGTACTCAGCAATCAGTGTGTGTGTGTACTCAGCAATCAGTGTTTGTGTACTCAGCAATCAGTGTGTGTTTGTGTACTCAGGAATCAGTGTGTGTTTGTGTACTCAGCAATCAGTGTGTGTGTACTCAGCAATCAGTGTGTGTTTGTGTACTCAGCAATCAGTGTGTGTGTGTACTCAGCAATCAGTGTGTGTGTGTACTCAGCAATCAGTGTGTGTTTGTGTACTCAGCAATCAGTGTGTGTGTGTGTGTACTCAGCAATCAGTGTGTGTTTGTGTACTCAGCAATCAGTGTGTGTGTGTGTACTCAGCAATCAGTGTGTGTGTGTACTCAGCAATCAGTGTGTGTTTGTGTACTCAGCAATCAGTGTGTGTTTGTGTATTTAGCAATCAGTGTGTGTGTGTGTACTCAGCAATCAGTGTGTGTGTACTCAGCAATCAGTGTGTGTGTAAAGTGAGATCACCACCACGTTCATCAAGTCAATCTGTGTGTGTATTTAGCAATCAGTGTGTGTGTGTACTCAGCAATCAGCGTGTGTGTACTCAGCAATCAGTGTGTGTGTGTGTGTGTGTGTACTCAGCAATCAGTGTGTATGTGTGTACTCAGCAATCAGTGTGTGTGTACTCAGCAATCAGTGTCTGTGTACTCAGCAATCAATGTGTGTGTACTCAGCAATCAGTGTGTATGTGTGTACTCAGCAATCAGTGTGTGTTTGTGTATTTAGCAATCAGTGTGTGTTTGTGTACTCAGCAATCAGTGTGTGTTTGTGTTTTTAGCAATCAGTGTGTGTGTGTGTACTCAGCAATCAGTGTGTGTACTCAGCAATCAGTGTGTGTTTGTGTACTCAGCAATCAGTGTGTGTGTACTCAGCAATCAGTGTTTGTGTGTGTACTCAGCAATCAGTGTGTGTGTGTGTACTGAGCAATCAGCGTGTGTGTACTCAGCAATCAGTGTTTGTGTACTCAGCAATCAGTGTGTGTTTGTGTACTCAGCAATCAGTGTGTGTGTACTCAGCAATCAGTGTGTGTGTACTCAGCAATCAGTGTTTGTTTGTGTACACAGCAATCAGTGTGTGTTTGTGTACTCAGCAATCAGTGTGTGTGTGTGTACTCAGCAATCAGTGTGTGTTTGTGTACTCAGCAATCAGTGTGTGTTTGTGTACTCAGCAATCAGTGTGTGTTTGTGTACTCAGCAATCAGTGTGTGTTTGTGTACTCAGCAATCAGTGTGTGTGTGTGTACTCAGCAATCAGTGTGTGTGTACTCAGCAATCAGTGTGTGTTTGTGTATTTAGCAATCAGTGTGTGTGTGTGTACTCAGCAATCAGTGTGTGTGTGTGTACTCAGCAATCAGTGTGTGTTTGTGTACTCAGCAATCAGTGTGTGTTTGTGTACTCAGCAATCAGTGTGTGTTTGTGTACTCAGCAATCAGTGTGTGTGTGTGTGTGTACTCAGCAATCAGCGTGTGTGTACTCAGCAATCAGTGTTTGTGTACTCCGCAATCAGTGTGTGTTTGTGTACTCAGGAATCAGTGTGTGTTTGTGTACTCAGCAATCAGTGTGTGTGTGTGTACTCAGCAATCAGTGTGTGTGTGTACTCAGCAATCAGTGTGTGTTTGTGTACTCAGCAATCAGTGTGTGTTTGTGTATTTAGCAATCAGTGTGTGTGTGTGTACTCAGCAATCAGTGTGTGTGTACTCAGCAATCAGTGTGTGTGTAAAGTGAGATCACCACCACGTTCATCAAGTCAATCTGTGTGTGTATTTAGCAATCAGTGTGTGTGTGTACTCAGCAATCAGCGTGTGTGTACTCAGCAATCAGTGTGTGTGTGTGTGTGTGTGTACTCAGCAATCAGTGTGTATGTGTGTACTCAGCAATCAGTGTGTGTGTACTCAGCAATCAGTGTCTGTGTACTCAGCAATCAATGTGTGTGTACTCAGCAATCAGTGTGTATGTGTGTACTCAGCAATCAGTGTGTGTTTGTGTATTTAGCAATCAGTGTGTGTTTGTGTACTCAGCAATCAGTGTGTGTTTGTGTTTTTAGCAATCAGTGTGTGTGTGTGTACTCAGCAATCAGTGTGTGTACTCAGCAATCAGTGTGTGTTTGTGTACTCAGCAATCAGTGTGTGTGTACTCAGCAATCAGTGTTTGTGTGTGTACTCAGCAATCAGTGTGTGTGTGTGTACTGAGCAATCAGCGTGTGTGTACTCAGCAATCAGTGTTTGTGTACTCAGCAATCAGTGTGTGTTTGTGTACTCAGCAATCAGTGTGTGTGTACTCAGCAATCAGTGTGTGTGTACTCAGCAATCAGTGTTTGTTTGTGTACACAGCAATCAGTGTGTGTTTGTGTACTCAGCAATCAGTGTGTGTGTGTGTACTCAGCAATCAGTGTGTGTTTGTGTACTCAGCAATCAGTGTGTGTTTGTGTACTCAGCAATCAGTGTGTGTTTGTGTACTCAGCAATCAGTGTGTGTTTGTGTACTCAGCAATCAGTGTGTGTGTGTGTACTCAGCAATCAGTGTGTGTGTACTCAGCAATCAGTGTGTGTTTGTGTATTTAGCAATCAGTGTGTGTGTGTGTACTCAGCAATCAGTGTGTGTGTGTGTACTCAGCAATCAGTGTGTGTTTGTGTACTCAGCAATCAGTGTGTGTTTGTGTACTCAGCAATCAGTGTGTGTTTGTGTACTCAGCAATCAGTGTGTGTGTGTGTGTGTACTCAGCAATCAGCGTGTGTGTACTCAGCAATCAGTGTTTGTGTACTCCGCAATCAGTGTGTGTTTGTGTACTCAGGAATCAGTGTGTGTTTGTGTACTCAGCAATCAGTGTGTGTGTACTCAGCAATCAGTGTGTGTTTGTGTACTCAGCAATCAGTGTGTGTTTGTGTACTCAGCAATCAGTGTGTGTGTGTGTGTACTCAGCAATCAGTGTGTGTGTGTGTACTTAGCAATCAGTGTTTGTGTACTCAGCAATCAGTGTGTGTGTGTGTATTTAGCAATCAGTGTGTGTGTGTGTGTGTGTACTCAGCAATCAGTGTCTGTGTGTGTACTCAGCAATCAGTGTGTGTGTATTTAGAAATCAGTGTGTGTGTGTGTACTCAGCAATCAGTGTGTGTGTACTCAGCAATCAGTGTGTGTGTACTCAGCAATCAGTGTGTGCGTATTTAGCAATCAGTGTGTGTGTGTACTCAGCAATCAGTGTGTGTGTACTCAGCAATCAGTGTGTGTGTACTCAGCAATCAGTGTGTGTGTGTGTACTCAGCAATCAGTGTGTGTGTGTACTCAGCAATCAGTGTGTGTGTACTCAGCAATCAGTGTGTGTGTACTCAGCAGTCAGTGTGTGTGTGTACTCAGCAGTCAGTGTGTGTGTGTGTGTACTCAGCAATCAGTGTGTGTGTGTACTCAGCAATCAGTGTGTGTGTGTGTGTATTTAGCAATCAGTGTGTGTGTGTGTACTCAGCAATCAGTGTGTGTGTGCTCAGCAATCAGTGTGTGTTTGTGTATTTAGCAATCAGTGTGTGTGTACTCAGCAATCAGTGTGTGTGTACTCAGCAATCAGTGTGTGTGTAAAGTGAGATCACCACCACGTTCATCAAGTCAATCTGTGTGTGTACTCAGCAATCAGCGTGTGTGTACTCAGCAATCAGTGTGTGTGTGTGTACTCAGCAATCAGTGTGTATGTGTGTACTCAGCAATCAGTGTGTGTGTACTCAGCAATCAGTGTCTGTGTACTCAGCAATCAATGTGTGTGTACTCAGCAATCAGTGTGTGTTTTTGTATTTAGCAATCAGTGTGTGTTTGTGTACTAGGCAATCAGTGTGTGTGTGTACTCAGCAATCAGTGTGTGTACTCAGCAATCAGTGTGTGTGTACTCAGCAATCAGTGTTTGTGTGTGTACTCAGCAATCAGTGTGTGTGTGTACTCAGCAATCAGTGTGTGTTTGTGTACTCAGCAATCAGTGTGTGTGTACTCAGCAATCAGTGTGTGTTTGTGTACTCAGCAATCAGTGTGTGTGTACTCAGCAATCAGTGTGTGTGTACTCAGCAATCAGTGTGTGTGTGTACTCAGCAATCAGTGTGTGTGTGTGTGTACTGAGCAATCAGTGTGTGTGTGTGTGTGTACTCAGCAATCAGTGTGTGTGTGTGTGTACTGAGCAATCAGTGTGTGTTTGTGTATTTAGCAATCAGTGTGTGTGTGTGTACTCAGCAATCAGTGTGTGTGTGTGTACTGAGCAATCAGTGTGTGTTTGTGTATTTAGCAATCAGTGTGTGTGTGTGTACTCAGCAATCAGTGTGTGTTTGTGTACTCAGCAATCAGTGTGTGTTTGTGTACTCAGCAATCAGTGTGTGTGTACTCAGCAATCAGTGTGTGTGTGTGTACTCAGCAATCAGTGTGTGTGTGTGTACTGAGCAATCAGTGTGTGTTTGTGTATTTAGCAATCAGTGTGTGTGTGTGTACTCAGCAATCAGTGTGTGTTTGTGTACTCAGCAATCAGTGTGTGTTTGTGTACTCAGCAATCAGTGTGTGTGTGTGTGTACTGAGCAATCAGTGTGTGTGTGTGTGTGTACTCAGCAATCAGTGTGTGTGTGTGTGTACTGAGCAATCAGTGTGTGTTTGTGTATTTAGCAATCAGTGTGTGTGTGTGTACTCAGCAATCAGTGTGTGTGTGTGTACTGAGCAATCAGTGTGTGTTTGTGTATTTAGCAATCAGTGTGTGTGTGTGTACTCAGCAATCAGTGTGTGTTTGTGTACTCAGCAATCAGTGTGTGTTTGTGTACTCAGCAATCAGTGTGTGTGTACTCAGCAATCAGTGTGTGTGTGTACTCAGCAATCAGTGTGTGTGTGTGTACTGAGCAATCAGTGTGTGTTTGTGTATTTAGCAATCAGTGTGTGTGTGTGTACTCAGCAATCAGTGTGTGTTTGTGTACTCAGCAATCAGTGTGTGTGTGTGTACTCAGCAATCAGTGTGTGTGTGTGTACTCAGCAATCAGTGTGTGTTTGTGTACTCAGCAATCAGTGTGTGTTTGTGTGCTCAGCAATCAGTGTGTGTGTACTCAGCAATCAGTGTGTGTGTGTGTACTCAGCAATCAGTGTGTGTGTGTACTCAGCAATCAGTGTGTGTGTGTACTCAGCAATCAGTGTGTGTGTGTACTCAGCAATCAGCTAGCTAGCTATAGACCAATTGCATTATTGAATGCTGACTATAAAATCTGTACTTCAATTATATCCAAGAGAATCAAAAATATAGTTTCTACTTTAATATCAGAAGACCAAGTAGGATTTGTCCCAGGGAGAACATCATCTAATAATATCAGGAAAATTCTAAATATATATGCTAAAGTACACGCTACAAAAACTCCCTTTCTCACTATGGCTCTCGACGGAGAGAAAGCATTTCATCGGGTCAGCTGGGATTTTATGAAAATAACTTTAGAAGCCTTTGGATTTTCGGGCCAGATCCTTTCGGCAATTATGTCCCTGTATTCTTCCCCATCGAGTAGGATAGTGGGGGGGGGAATTAAGTCAGAGTGGTTTGATCTATCAAATGGCACTCGCCAGGGTTGCCCACTCTCTCCCCTCCTTTACATCTTAGTGACCGAACCATTAGCTTATGAAATACGTTCAAATGCAAATATAAGAGGTTTCCAAATGAAGGATAAGGAGTTTAAGATCAATCAATATGCGGATGACATATTGCTAACTTTGGCGAACCCAATCTCAGCAGTTCCAGACGTAATGAAGACAATAGAACAATACAGTCCTCTTACAAATGATAAACTTTATGTCCAAAAAAAATTGTATTACCCATGTATATGGAAGAAACTGATTAACATTTTTTTTTTTTTTTTTTTTTTTAAATTCTTTATTTTTCTGTGCATGAGTAACATCTGCTTGTCAGCAATGCCACAACAGCATTTTCGACATTTTGAACATACAGATTGTGAACTGTTTTACAGCATTTAGATGAATCGTACACATTTTAAATGTTAATAAAGCATGTTAATTACATGTTGGTTAGTCGCATTATTTATGAGTTACATCTTCGCTTGGGTACAGTAGTTTGAAGTTAGCATTTCGGTTGCATGTCATCGCTTAGTGTCAAGCATTATTATAGGTATGTTTAGCTCGGCTTAAGTGAGGGATATGTGTTTCTTACAATATCAGCCTGTCTAAACAATACCCAGTAGTGAGTGTTACCTCTAAGGTGTTGCTGATAAGTATTTTGTATGCTGTTATGCTTTTCTAAGTGTTGAGCTGATATGTCAGGAAAGGTTACAAATGCAAGTATACAGATTGGCTTACTGACATAAAATGACATAGAATAATAAGGCAACAAGCTTAGTCCTATGCATACTACCGCAAGGCGTCACATAGTGGATTATACACATAAAGCATTGGTCTTGTAAGCCTCTGCAATGGCTGCTTCATTTCGTGCTCCATGTCGATAAGTTGGTTCCTCTGCGGGTAGGATAAAAGTCTTTGTGAGGGGCCTAAACTGCGGGCCTCTGGGTGCCCCTGTCGGGTTGCGTCATTTGGCTTGTCTTGCGTGGCAGGGTGAGTGTTACATCGGAGTGCAGCATTCCCTCTGCACCCTGGGCGGCATCGCTGTGCGCTTTGTGGTTTCCCTCCTGTGGGGCTGTTCTCTGTCCGTCGAGGGTTGCTGGGGACGCTGTATGGCAGGCAGGTCGGGTGCGCTGGTTGGGCCCTTCTGCAGCTGCATCGGTCTCGGTGTGAGCGCCCAGGTAGGTCCTGCTCTTCCCCTGTCTCCACCTTCCTCTCCTTCATGTTAGAAGTGATTAAGTGTGCTGGCTTAGAGGTTTTTGCGGGAACCGCTGCATGTCATTCACAGGGTGGGCATTGGTCGGCCATCTTGGGATCCTATGTACGGACCTCTTTGCTCGGTGTGGCCGGGATGAATGCGGTGTATTTTGCGGTGGCTGCTGCCCATGGATACCGGGATAACCCCCCCCGGTCCAGAGGGGGGGGGAGCGGCAGACCGCCGGCCAGAGAACCGCGAGAGCGGCCGTCTCTCTCGGCTCAAGCTCGTAGGCCTCAGGCCTCGGCCGGGTTACTTTGGCGCCGCAGACGGGACTCTTGGGTATCCCCTGGGTCACGGTCGTCTTGGTAGTGCAGTGAGCTCAGTTTCATGCCGGTTTCTCGGCTGTGGCCCTCGGTTGGCTCCGGTTTTCCAGCTCAGAGGCCGGAGCTCAGACAAAGCGTGTCTGATCCGACCGGCGGTCAGGCCCCGCCCCCCTGATTAACATTTTTAAACAAATATTATGCCATTAAAGGGGGGGGGGGGAAAGGTTTTATTTATCTTGGCATAAAGATTGTATATGAACCTGCTAACATAATGAATGCGAATTTAACTCCACTAATAAAAGAAATTACTCATCTTCTAAAACTATGGAGTACATTAGAGATATCCTGGTGGGGCAGAGTTAATTCTATAAAAGACTTTATTTTCCCTTAGATAATATATTTATTAAGGATGATCCCGATAAAGCCTTATTGGCTGACGCATACAAACAAAATGTTTAGAAATTATATTTGGCTTAATAGGAAACCTAGAATAGGACAAGAACTTCTATATTTAAAACATAAAGAAGGTGAAATAGGCTTCCCTAACATTTTCCTATACCATCAAGCGGCCATGCTGATGCATACGTTTGCCATAATTAATCAAGACTGTTGGTCTCTCCTGTCCTGTGATTACCAGATTGGTATTGGCAACCTCTAGTAAGTGATGCATCTGAGTACCTAGTACCAGAAGCATCAAAGGGGGGAATGTGACGGGGTCTCAATTAGGCCCAAACATTACTAGGCCTAAAATCTTCACATGGCATATACAAGTACTGTACACGTATCTGTTTGTAAGTTACACGTAGCCAAGATACTGTCATCAAATGTAATGAGCATGTGCAAGATCTGAAACCACATTCCGTTCTCTCCTAGTCCCTTATTGCCTATAATATAAGGTAATACTGTTTACTGATCGGTGTAAGGGTACAGGTGGCAGATGTAAAGTCTATAAAAAGCCTGTAATTCAAAACTCCGGTGCTCAGACTTTTGAACACTAGTTCAGCTGAGACCCGGCCGGTTACAATAAATCTGTTTTGCTTCCTGAATTGACCTGCGTCCGGACTCTCTATGTGTGTGGCTCCTTCAGTGTTTTCCCGCAACACACACACACAGATTGCTAAGTACACACACACATTGCTAAATACACACACACAACCTGCTGAGTACACACACACACATACACACAGACTGCTGAGTACACACACACACACACATTGCTGAGCACACACACACACACACAGATTACCGAGTACACACACACATTGCTTAATACACACATACACACACACAGATTGCTGAGTACACACACAGAGACTGCTGAGTACACACACACACAGAGATTGCTGAGCACACACACACATACACACAGACTGCTGAGTACACATGCACTGCTGAATACACACATACACACACACACACAGATTGCTGAGTACACACACACACACACACACAGATTGCTGAGCACACACACAAACAGATTGCTGAGTACTGTCACATATTCATCAGCTTATAAAAAATGTGGTTAATGGCATTTACTGTCCACACAGGAAAAGTTGTGCCGAGCAGCAACCAAATCCACAGAAGGGTTAATGCTGAGCAGAAATTATGCAAATGTTGGTCAGTTCAGGTGTATTTTTAAACAAAAAGTAACAATATGACAAAAAAAGCAACAAAAAAGATACATTTTTCAGAATAAGGTCTAGTAGTTACAAAGTATGGAGAAAAATGCACACAGGGCATGACTCTTCATTTAAAGGGTTTCTGCAAACATCATATAACCACTACAGTCTGCGGTTATGGTGCTAAGAATACTCTGGCATCATTGCCTTGCAATGGTTTGCCTCTTACATGAGTCCCGCCGGGCACCCAGCCTCCTCTCCTGTGGACTTTCACAAACCGTATGCCAATCCTGCAGCTTATTTGTTCGCTGGAAACGTCAGTTGAGTTCTCTCAGCCAATCAATGAGCTTCTCTGCGCAGAACACGCACAGAACTGATGTTAGCCACCAATCGACGAGCGTCTCTGTGCAGAACACGCACAGAACTGACGTTAGCCACCAATCGACAAGCGTCTCTGTCAGAACACGCATAGAACTGATGTTAGCCACCAATCGCCGACGGTCTCTGTGCAGGACAAGCACAGAACTGACGTTAGCCACCAATCGACGACGGTCTCTGCCAGAACATGCACAGAACTGACGTTAGTTCAATCAAGGAAAACCACGAGTGGAAGACTGCATTTAATACCAGAAGTGGACATTATGAATATCTAGTGATGCCATTCGGGTTGTGCAATGCTCAATCTTTGACCAGTCTGAAGTACAGTTTTTAGGATATAATATTTCTGCCTCGGGGTTTCAGATGGATCCTAAAAAACTAGAGTCTGTTCTACAGTGGCCTTTACCAACTGGTTTGAAAGCCATTCAAAGGTTTATTGGTTTCGCCAATTATTACAGAAGATTTATGAAGGGATTTTCTTCCGGAATAGCCCCATCACAAATATGACACGCAAGGGGGCTAGCAGTACGATATGGTCTAAGGAGGCTATTGAAGCCTTTGAAACTCTCAAACACCGGTTTGCCTCCGCCGACATATTGATACATCCTGACACCAGTAAGCCTTTTATACTGGAGGTTGATGCTTCAGAGATAGGGGTAGGGGCAGTTCTCTCCCAGAGGGAGAGCCAGGAAACTCTGTTACATCCTTGGTTACTTTTCTAGAAAGTTGTCTCTTGCTGAGCGCAATTACGATATTGGCAATAGAGAATTGTTGGCCATTATTCTAGCTCTCAAGGAGTGGCAACATCTTTTAGAGCAGGGGTTCTCAACCCAGTCCTCAAGGACCCCCTAACAGTCCAGGATTTGGGGATTACCTGGGTGTGTCTAAGGTGTTTACAAAAAGGGAAAAAAAACACCTTACACTCTAAGGTGTTTTTTTTTTCTTTTTCTGAACACCTTAGACACACCCAGGTAATCCCTAAAACCTGAACTGGTAGGGGGTCCTTGAGGACAAGGTTGAGAACCCCTGTCTTAGAGGGTTCCAAGGACCCCCTTTTGATCATTACTGATCACAAAAACCTGGCTTACATAAGAGATGCTAAGCGATTATCTTCTAGACAAGCTAGGTGGTCTCTATTTCTTTCTCGCTTTAATTTTCTTATCACTTACAGACCTGGTTCCAAAAATGTCAAGGCCGACGCCTTGTCCAGGCAGTTTGATACTGAGGCTATACTAGAGCAAGAAACGTCCCATATCATTCCCCCGGAATGTATCCTTGAGTCCACTGTCCTTTCATTGTCCTCTCCACTGCTTGGCTCCATCATGGAGGCTCAGTCTCAGGCGCCCTGCGGTAAACCTCAGGACAAACTGTTCGTTTGTCATGAGGTCATGAGGTCATTCTGGTGGGATTCCCTCAGGAGGGATGTTAAGGAATATGTGCAGGCTTGTTCTGTTTTTTTTTTTTTTTTTTAAATTCTTTATTTTGGTTGTGCATTGTTGAGTACTTATGAAACATAAACATGTCAAAAAGAGCTTTACATCTTGATAAAATTATACATGTTGAGAGTGCTGCACATTTTTTTTTTAAAGAAGAGAAAAACATTTAGGAATAGTGGCGTTCAGTGTGTTGGGTGTAGATGAGTGAAGAGTATATTCTCATAGGCTACGCACTGACTATGATTATGAGGTACATAGATGTAAAGGTAAGGTGATGAGTCTATTACAGCTTACTGGTGAGTAGGAGATCAGACCTTTAGATAAACATGCGTGCAGTCTGTAGATGCGCGTTACTAAAGGCAGCTGGGAGCTGTAATTGAGTGTGTTGAACAGTGCGGAGAACCACGCTGTAGGGGATAGTAAAAGGTGGTATCACCGTAATGAGACCTGATTTTACTTAATATAAACTCAGGGCTGGGTATAGGTCTAAAGTTACATGTAACGGTTTCCGCGTTAGGGTGTTCGTAGTGTGGGTGGTGCCCTCGTCTTTTCAGGGAGGGGGTGTTGCGTGCCTTCGTGGAAGGCCGACCTCTCAGTGGAGGTATTGCCCCTAACCAAGGGGGTAGCGGGGGGGGGGGGGGGGAGGGTATAAATGATTCAGTGGTTGCGCATGTGTGGCTAAGAAGAACCGGACTAGGTTTATAGGAGGCATCTCTTTATGGGTGCCTGGTGATGTGGTAGAATGCCTAATCTCCCTACTCCTGGGTGGTACAAGTCGAGGATCTTGTCCTCGTGTGGGAGATTCTGCAGTGGTAAACAAAAGAAAGAAAAACATATGTATAACAACATTTGGTGAAAATAAGCAATTAAAATCAAATAAAATCATAGCGATAAAATTTTTGCAACTTCGCAACTGTGCGACTTAGAGCTGCTGGTCGAGTAAGGCCCCTCAGTGGGTATAGGTCGGTCTAGGAATGTCTCTACCAGTCAGGTGTCCAGCTGGCTATCGCTTGCTGATCTTGGCACAAATGGTGTCACATTGGATGGGTCCCATCCGTGGGTGCGATTTAGGCCCGTCGGGGCCGCCGTCTCCTCCTGGATATCCAGAGCTGCAAGGAACGCAGGAATATCAGTCCCTGTGGTTATTTTACGGA
This sequence comes from Pelobates fuscus, assembly GCF_036172605.1. Taxonomy (NCBI): domain Eukaryota; kingdom Metazoa; phylum Chordata; class Amphibia; order Anura; family Pelobatidae; genus Pelobates; species Pelobates fuscus. Next base: position 142,817,727 of record NC_086327.1, on the reverse strand, counting down.
TAGTCCCTTTATGTGTAATAAGAAGTGATCGTGGGGGTCCCCACCTGTAGGGCACTCCTGCCGCCCGTAGTTGGGCCGTGACGTGGGTCAAGGATTTTCGCCACTGCAGGGTGGCTTTGGATAAGTCCTGGTAAAAGGACAATTGTGAGTCCTCAAATGTAATTGGGGTCTTGTTTCTTACCGCTGTCATTATTTGCCCCTTGTCGTGAGGTAGTTCGCAGCGGAGAATAACATCGCCCGGTGTTGTAGTGTTGGTAGCATTGGACGTCGGTAGGCGATACATCCCGGCGATGTTTACTTTTTTGGCGGTGGCGGGTGGCAGCACTGTGGCTAGTAACCGTCTTACATAGTGTGGTAGTTCCTCCTGAGGTATGGTGGCTGGTATGCCCCTGATTTTAATATGGTTGCGGCGGTACCTGTCCTCCTGTGTTGCCACTTGTATTGATAGAGCCTGTTGAGCTGCCTGTAGTTGGGCTATAGAGGTCTGTATATTGGAGGTGTCTTGACGGAGCTCTTTGACCTCTGCTTCTGTAGCTGCCAGTCTGCCTGTGAGCTGCTGCATGGAAGATTTTAGGATGGGCAGGTCAGCAGCAAGTAGGCCTTGAATGTCCTGTAGCATAGTAGATAGGATTTGGAGGTCCTGTTTAGTTGCAGGCTCAGTGTTGCTAACAGAGGATGTGGACTGTGGCTGTGCGTCTTCTTTTGGGCTTTGCAGCTGGGGTGCTGCAGGGGCAATTGTGTGGGGAGGCCCTGGTGAGGGTGGGTGGTCGGGGGCCGCCATAGTGGCTGATGTGTGTCGTTGGAGCATGACACCTATGTCCCTCTGTTCGGGTACGTTACCGGGGGTGGATTTCTGAGTTCTGCGCCCCATGGATGTATTGGCAGTCGTTGTTTGGGGTGACCACAGCTCCGTTGCGTTTTCGTCAGGATCCCCGCCCCAGAGATACTCAAGGTCGCGGTATGAAGGCTTGTGGTAGGCCCCGGTTTTGCGTTTTGCCTTCAGATGCTTCGGGGAGTACTGGAAGGGCATCTGTGGATTCAGCAGGGTGTCCCCGGGCTGTTTAGGGCGTTTGCAGTGTCGGATGGCTGCTTGTCACTGAGATATTGTCGGGATTGCGAATTAGATTTGCGGAGCTGGGAGAAATGGCGTCCGGTCCGGTTCAGTGCCAGGCTCCGTCCCTCAGGCTTGTTCTGTTTGTGCGGTTTCCAAAGTGCCTCATAAACTCCCTTGTGGCTTGTTACAACCTATTCCTATTCCTGAGGTCCCATGGTCCCACTTGTCCATGGACTTAATTGTTGAACTTCCTAGTTCTAACAGTTATACCACCATTCTCATGGTTGTGGACCGTTTTTCTAAAATGGCTCATTTTATTCCTCTCAAGAAATTGCCGTCATCTCAAGACCTGGTATTGATCTTTATACGAGAAATTGTCCGTCTGCATGGCATTCCTCAAAATATAGTATCTGACAGAGGTTCTCAGTTTGTGTTTCGGTTTTGGAGGGCCTTCAATAAACAATTAGGGATTGAATTGTCTTTTTCGTCCTCTTACCACCCCCAGACCAATGGTACTGCTGAGAGGGCTAACCAGTCCTTGGAACTATATTTGCGTTGTTTCGTTAATAGCACTCAAGACAATTGGTCCGAATTACTACCATGCGCCGAATTTGCTAGGAACAATGCTGTCCATGACTCCTCTGGGCATAGTCCATTTTTTGTTAATAATTGCCGGCATCCTACTGTCCTACCGGCTGTTTTTTCTGATACGGCTATTCCTGCTTTGGATGACCGTCTGGCTTCCATCCGTGATACCTGGGTTAAAGTTCACTCTGCTCTGGGTGCTGCTGCTGACCGTTTCAAGCATCATGCTGATACACGTCGAGGTGCCAACCCTGTTTACCAAGTGGGTGAGAGGGTTTGGTTATCTTCTCGTAACATTAGGCTCAAAGTCCCTAGCATGAAATTTGCTCCTAGGTCCTTGGACCTTTTTGTGTCCTTCGTAGGATCAATCCTGTTTTGTTCTCTCTGGCCCTTCCGGCTTCTTTGAAAATTCCTAATACCGTTCATGTGTCCTTACTCAAACCTCTTGTGTGCAATAAATATACTGTCTCAAGTGTCCCTCCTCCTCCCTTAGTTGTTTCTGGACATGAAGAGTATGAGGTCTCTTCCATAATTGATTCCAGGTTTTCTCGGGGCACTTTACAGTACTTGGTGGATTGGAAAGGTTATGGACCAGCCGATCGTCTTGGGTTCCGGCATCTGATATACATGCTGGCCGCAAGATTCGCTATTTTCACGCCAAATTTCCTCTCAAGCCTGGTCCTGCCAGCCCGGTGGGCGTTCTTCAGGTGGGGGGTAATATCACGTATTTATCCGCTTATAAAAATGTGGTTAATGACATTTACTGTCCACCCAGCCTATCAGATCTAGAGGAGGGGTATTTAGGCCCAGTTCTCATCCTGCTCAGTGCCCTTTCGTGGTTTCCCTTGTGGTTGTCCGAGAGCGCATTATTGATTATGGTATTTCTGGTTATTTGACTTTGGCATTGTTTTTGACTTCCCTGTTTTCTGGCATCCCTGACTCCTGGCTTTTCTTTATTGTTGTGTCTCTTTCTGTATCCCTTGACTTCGGCTATTCCTGACTATTCTTTGGTACGTTAGTCCGGCCATTCTAAGGTTCGGTATACGTTACCTATCAGTCCTCTGTGTTACACAATTCTACGTGCTGGATCATTCTGTAATCCTGACAGAACACGCACAGAACTGACGTTAGCCACCAATCGATGAGCGTCCCTGCCAGAACACGCACAGAACTGACGTTAGCCACTAATCGACGAGCGTCTCTGCCACCAATCGACGAGCGTCTCTGCCAGAACACGCACAGAACTGACGTTAGCCACCAATCGATGAGCGTCTCTGCCAGAACACGCACAGAATTGACGTTAGCCACCAATCGCCGAGCGTCTCCGCCAGAACACGCACAGAATGGACGTTAGCCAGCCAATCGCTGAGCGTCTCTGCCAGAACATGCACAGAACTGCCATTAGCCACCAATCGCCGAGCGTCTCTGCCAGAACACGCACAGAATTGACGTTAGCCACCAATCGACGAGCGTCTCTGCGCAGAACACGCACAGAATTGACGTTAGCCACCAATCGACGAGCGTCTCTGCGCAGAACACGCACAGAATTGATGTTATTGAGCCGGGAATTGTCGTTCTGGTCCAGCTAATGGCCTCTAACTCAAATAGCTCTGCATGGATCGTCTGCAGGCGCCTTGCACCATAACCACTTTAGAAGACTGCGGTGGTGGTGGTGCTCGGAGACACTCTATACGGGAGATAATTATTATTTATAAGCGCTGTATAATGAAACATGTGGGAATTTAAGTTCATATATTTATTTTAGAACAGCTCTTGGCTTTTGGAATCAATAGGGCGCCGCCATCTTGCCACAAGTCAGATCACAGGGCCCTCCTGGTTGCCCTAGTAACCTGACTCTCACCCTGTTGCCAGGCGCCCCCCTCCTTTTCCCTGCCGCCATCTGACTCCGCCCGGCAGCGGTGAGCCCCGCCCCTCGCGGCCGCTGATTGGGCCGCCGGTGCTAGGTGGGGCTGGCCCTGATGAGGTCACGTGAGCACTTTCCCAAGATGGCCGCCCGGTTGTTTTGATGAATAATCCTGTGTGAGGCGGCGGGTTCGGCGGATTCGGATTTCGGTGTCACCGGCTGCGGAAGGAGCTCGTGTTCGGTGCCGGCCGCACTTCGCGCACTTCGTGGCCGCTTCCTCGCAGGGTCTGACGGCAGACGATGCAGCCCTGAACCCGGAGGGCCCAACCTGCTCCCAGCCGGCCCCCAGCCCCCCCTGAGACCCCCCCCCTCTCACCGAGACCCCCCTGTACCCCCCCACCGTGTCCCTCACACGGACCCCCCAACCTCTGCCACCATTAAAAGGCAAGCCATGGAGGAGCTGAGCGCTGACGAGGTGAGTATCCCGAGTGAGGGGACCAGGAACTGCTGGGACAACAAAATGGCTGATAATCAATAATCAATAATCAATAATAATAATAAATGGGACATTAATGGGTAAACCCCCAGTGTGTGCCAGGATAATATACTAACAATAATGGGTAACCCAGTGCGTGCCAGGATAATATACTAACAATAATGGGTAACCCAGTGTGTGCCAGGATAATATACTAACAATAATGGGTAACCCAGTGTGTGCCAGGATAATATACTAACAATCGTAATAATAATAATAATGGGTAAACCCCCAGTGTGTGTGCGCCAGAATCATATACTAACAATCATAATAATAATAATAATTGGTATAAACCCAGTGTGTGCCAGGATAATATACTAATTATAATGGGTAACCTAGTGTGTGCCAGGATAATATACTAACAATCATCATAATAATAAAAATAATGGGTAAACCCCCAGTGTGTGCCAGAATCATATACTAACAATAATAATAATAATAATGGGTAAACCCCCAGTGTGTGCCAGGATAATATACTAACAATAATGGGTAACCTAGTGTGTGCCAGGATAATATACTAACAATAATGGGTAAACCCCCAGTGTGTGCCAGGATAATATACTAACAATAATGGGTAACCCAGTGTGTGCCAGGATAATATACTAATTATAATGGGTAACCTAGTGTGTGCCAGGATAATATACTAACAATCATCATAATAATGGGTAAACCCCCAGTGTGTGCCAGGACCATAGAGTCGGTTACAGGAACTGCTGGGACAACAACATGACTAAATAATCAATAATCGATAATAATAAATGGGACATTAATAATTAATAATAATAAATGGGACATTAATAATTAATAATAATAAATGGGACATTAATGGGTAAACCCCCAGTGTGTGCCAGGATAATATACTAACAATCATCATCATAATAATAATAATGGGTAAACCCCCAGTGTGTGCCAGGATAATATACTAACAATCATAATAATAATAATGGGTAAACCCCCAGTGTGTGCCAGGACCATATACTAATAATAATGGGTAACCTAGTTTGTGCCAGAATCATATACTACTACTAATAATGGGTAATCCCCCAGTGTGTGCCAGGATCGTATACTAATAATAGTAATAAATAGAAAATTATTGGGTGAAACCCCCAGTGTGTGCCAGGATAATATACTACTAATAATAGAAAATTATTGGGTAAAACCCCCAGTGTGTGCCAGGATCATATACTAATAATAGTAATAAATAGAAAATTATTGGGTAAAACCCCCATTGTGTGCCAGGATCATATACTAATAGTAATACTGGGTAACCCAGTGTTTGCCAGGATCATATACTAATAATAATGGGTAACCTAGTTTGTGCCAGAATCATATACTACTACTAATAATGGGTAATCCCCCAGTGTGTGCCAGGATCGTATACTAATAATAGTAATAAATAGAAAATTATTGGGTGAAACCCCCAGTGTGTGCCAGGATAATATACTACTAATAATAGAAAATTATTGGGTAAAACCCACAGTGTGTGCCAGGATCATATACTAATAATAGTAATAAATAGAAAATTATTGGGTAAAACCCCCAGTGTGTGCCAGGATCATATACTAATAGTAATACTGGGTAACCCAGTGTTTGCCAGGATCATATACTAATAATAATAATGGGTAATCCCCCAGTGTGTGCCAGGATCATATACTAATACTGGGTAACCCAGTGTGTGCCGGGATTATATACTAATAATAATGGGTAATCCCCCAGTGTGTGCCAGGATCATATACTAATAATAGTAATAAATAGAAAAGTATTGGGTAAAACCCCCAGTGTGTGCCAGGATAATATACTTATAATAAATAGAAAATTATTGGGTAAAACCCCCAGTGTGTGCCAGGACCATATACTAATAGTAATACTGGGTAACCCAGTGTTTGCCAGGATCATATACTAATAATAATAATGGGTAATCCCCCAGTGTGTGCCAGGATCATATACTAATACTGGGTAACCCAGTGTGTGCCGGGATTATATACTAATAATAATGGGTAATCCCCCAGTGTGTGCCAGGATCATATACTAATAATAGTAATAAATAGAAAATTATTGGGTAAAACCCCCAGTGTGTGCCAGGATAATATACTTATAATAAATAGAAAATTATTGGGTAAAACCCCCAGTGTGTGCCAGGATCATATACTAATAATAATACTGGGTAACCCAGTGTGTGCCAGGATAATATACTAATAATAATAATACTGGGTAACCCAGTGTATACCAGGATCATATACTAATAATAATACTGGGTAACCCAGTGTGTGCCAGGATAATATACTAATAATAATGGGTAACCCAGTGTATACCAGGATCATATAATAATAATAATAATAATACTGGGTAACCCAGTGTGTGCCAGGATAATATGCTAATAATAATGGGTAACCCAATGTGTGCCAGGATAATATAATAATAATGGGTAAACTCCCAGTGTGTGCGCCAGGATAATATACTAATAATAATGGGTAACCCAATGTGTGCCAGGATAATATACTACTAATAATAATAATAATGGGTAAACTCCCAGTGTGTGCGCCAGAGTAATATACTACTGATAATGGGTAAACCCCCAGTGTGTGCCAGGATAATATACTAATGATAATGGGTAAACCCCCAGTGTGTGCCAGGATCATATACTAATAATAATGGATAACCCAGTGTGTGCCAGGATCATATACGAATAATATGTATACCCGGTGTGTGCCAGGATAATATACTACTTATAATGTGTCTACTGGGCTAATATACTACTTCTAACGTGTAAAACCAATGGGTGCCAGGATAATATACTACTTTATAATGTGTAAAACCAGTGTGTGTCAGGCCAATATACTACTTATAATTTTTATACAGGGCTAATATCTTAATAATGTGTATACCAGGCCGATATACCATTTATAATGTGTATATTGGGCTAATATACTATTGATGTGTATACCGGGCCCGTGTACTCTCTCTAGGACGTCTATACCGGGCCCGTGTACTCTTTTTACTAATGTACACTTTATTCTGTATATGCAAAACGAATGTAGTTCTTGCACTCTAAATATAAGGCTGATGTACTCTTTATACTGTGTATCCTAGGCTAATATATGTATCTTATGCCAGTATATAATGTATACATCATGCCAAATCTACACTCTAACTCTATTATTATTGGTATTTGTAAAGCGCCAACAGATTCCGCAGCGCTGTACAATTAGTGGAGAATGTAGAATATACACAGACAAATACTTCAAGTTCCAAAACATTTACAGTTTGTAGTTGTGGAGGCTGTGATGCCAGATGTACCCTGGCCCTTGTGAAGTTATTTCTGGGGATTAATTATACATTTTTCATTAATTTAAATATTTTCCTATTTATTAAAATATCAGGGGTTGGTATTTTATTGGCGCTACTTCCATTTATTATTTAAAGCGAAGTTACTCACTATATTAACTCTTTAGACCTGGAGTATGTTGTCCGTGTTTAATACTTCATACGTTAATATCACAAGTTTTTTTTTTTTTTTTATAAAAATTATAATATTCATTTTTATCAATAAGTTTAATTATACACGGTAATTAGTGAATAGTTTTCAATAATATTGAACAAAACTTGTTCAAAATCAGTATCCCAATCTCAGTAACAATTTCAAACTTTTTAGAGTGATTGGATTGTTAGTTTATGACAACTTCAATCAACCGGGTTAGTATATTGGATATTTTCTTCATACACTATTGATTAAGCCATTTTGCAAATCGCATGTTACTATTTGTTAAAGGGACATTATAGTCACCTGAACAACTACAGCTTAATGTAGTTGTTCAGGTGAGATCTATAGCTCCCTGCAGGCAATCTAATGTAAACACTGTATTTTCAGAGAAAATACAGTGTTTACATTGATTTGATAGGAATACCTCCAGTGGCCGTCACTCAGACTGCCACCAGAGGGACTTCCTATCATGCAGGGCCCTAAAAAGGCCCTGTACACGTCTGACGTGTGCAGGAGAGAGAAGGCACTGTGTGCGCGCCTTCTCTCTCCAGTCTGTCAGCAGAGGAGGGGGGCGGGCAAAGACCGCAAGCTGAGCTGTCAGTCAGCTCAGCTCGCGGCCGCGCACACCGCGCGCATGCGCGGTAGTGCGCTCAGGACTTCAGTGGGCGTCATTCATGCATGCGCACAAGGGAGCAATGACACTTCCAAATGGAAGCGTCTGATTGCTCCCTGCTCGCGCCCGCCTATTTCGTCATTTTAACGAAATAGGGGGCGCCGCTTCACGAGGCTTCCGGCGCTGGAACCAGGTGAGTAAATTCGGCTGCCTGGAGAGTCCCTTTAAATTATAAGGAACCATGTGAGTTTATCAGCATATGGATTATTATAATTTAAGGACTGTATTTTAAGATCCTGAAATATTCTCTTAGCTTTTTACTTCTTAATACAATTTACAAACACATGTGGATTGTTTGCTTATCGTAAACAACATTCATTAGACTTCGCTAGACAGAATTCGTTATTTATTCAGGTGATCTATACACAAAGTTCTACGACAATATTTTACCAGCTAGCCCAGAAGGTTAACCAGCTCAATGCTGTTTCAGAGTAATTGATTATGATTAATTCATCCAGTAACTAAATTCTTGCAAGTTTAGTTAAAGCAGTTCTTATCGGGTAAATATTTCCTAGATTGTTATAGGTTAATATTCCCCTGGGTAACTGTTGATATTCCAATTTTTATTTCATGATTTTGATTAATATTCCAGTCTGAGATATCAATATATATCATGAGCTATCATGAAACCCAATCTGGTGTATTTCGTATCCGCTTTTACCCAGAAAATATTAGCTTTTAGTTATGTAATTTTGTTGGTATAATTGGCTTATATTTACCGATAGATGTTTTGGATGTTATTTTAAGATTGTTTCAAGAAGTCTTTTTGTCCGTCTCTTGTCTTGTGTCCTTTCTCCTTATGTGTGTCCCTTTGTCTCTGTGTCTCAGTTTGTGTAAATTTTTTTTTGTTTTTGTGTCTATATCATGGGATTATAGGTCATTCCTTATCTGTTAACCTTCTGACCAGGTCCAATGACATTTTGGGGCAAGTCATTATGTTAATGGGTATTGATGTAATTTTGATATATATTTCTATAGGTCTTAAACAGCAGGTGAAGCTGTTGTCTACGTCAGGAATGTTACCAGCTATTATCATATAGGGTCCTTGCTCACCTAAGCGTTATGGCAATTTCATGATATTTAAGCTAATTTAATTTCTCATTGCTATAAATATATATACACCATATTTTCCGGCGTATAAGAAGACTTTTTAACCCAGGAAAATCTTCTCAAAAGTCGGGGGTTGTCTTATAGGGAGGTCTATGCAGGGCCGGCACTATCCAAGCGCCGGCTCCGCTGTTTTCAATGACGACGGGCCGGTGAGGAGATCAAAGATCTTTCTCACTGGCCCACTTGAAGAGACATGCAGTTGGGGAGGGAGAGGAGGACCCGACGGGGGCTCTAAAGTAAAATAAGTGGGGGGGGACCTATTGTCCTCCCCCCTGACCCCCACCGATGAGCGGTGGGTGGGGGCCCTAAATAACAACGAGGGGGGTGGGACCTACTATCCTCCCCCCGGCCCCCCCCCTGCCTATTTAACCTGTAAATAAAAATAAAACTTACCATTTGATGTCTTCTTTCTTCTAAAATCTTCATTTTTTTCAGCCCCAAAAAAGCCAAATAAAAAAAACATAATGCCCGTCGAACTTAAAATAAAATAAAAATCAGAGCGCAAAAAAAAGACGAAAAAGGAAAAATCCAGACGCAAAAAAATAAATCCATCTTCGCCCATGGAGGGCTCCGCGCAGACTGAGCTCTGAAGGGCGGGGGAAGGCTTATAAAGCTTTCCCCCTGCCCTGCAATTAGGCTAAGAACACTCTGATTGGTTGGTTTAAGCCAATCAGAGTGCTCTTTGCTATTTTACACAGGTGGGAAAGTTCTTTGGAATTTTCTCATGCTGTGTAATTTGACTCATAACACTCTGATTGGTTAGATTCCAAGCCCACCAATCAGTGCTCAGTGTCATTTTACACAGCATGGGAAAGTTCTTTGGAACTTTTCATCCTGTGTAAAATGGCAAAGAGCACTCTGATTGGCTTAAGCCCTCCTTGGGTGAAGCTGGGTTAATTTTTTTTAGCGTCTGGGTTTTTCCTTTTTCGTCTTTTTTTTTTTTTTTTGCGCTCAGATTTTTTATTTTAAATTCAACGGGTATAATGGGTTTTTTATTTGGCCCTTTTTGGGGCTGATAAATTAAGATTTTAGAAGAAAGAAGACATCAAATGGTAAGTTTTATTTTGGGGGTCGGGGGGAGGGAAGGACAGTAGGTCCCCCCCCCTCATTCTTATTTAGGGCCCCCACCCACCGCTCAGGGGTGGGGGCCAGGGGGGAGGACAGTAGGGCCCCTCCCCCTCATTGTTATTTATTGTTATTTAGGGGCCCCATTGAGCTGTATTGGCTGGCATCTGAATGTGGAAGACTGCGTGTTGGGAAGGAAAGTATATTATCGCCAATATTGTTAACTGTGGATACCCATTCCAAATATTGGCTCTAATAATCTGCCAAGTCAAATTTGCCCGTTCCTTACTGAGCACCATGGGATATGGAATTCCACCTTGTCTCGAGATATGCAGGCTGTTCAATGGATTGATTATCTCTGGGATGAAAGTTTAAATTGATACTATTCTAAACATTTTTTAAAGTGTGTGCCTTTGTGGGTACACTGTGGCATTTGCTAGCCATACAGTGACAATTGTTAAAAGATAATCCCATGTGAGACACATTTTACATTTTGTTATAAGACATCTATTAACAAAAATATTGCTGGTTTCATCAGGCTTTAAAATAAATAAACATTTTATTTCTTTATTTTTTGTGTGCAAAATGTAATTGAACAGGACATTTTTTTTTTTTTTAGTAATAAACAGGTTAATGCAGGCAACATGGTTTAGCAAATTTGTTTTGGAATCTAGGAGCCAGCTAAAAAAGTTAGAAGCCAGTCATTTTCAACAAGTAAATGCAATTCTTAAAGGGACACTATAGTCACCAGAACCACTACAGCTTTATGTAGTTGTTCTGATGTCTATAGCTTGTCCCTGCAGTGTTTACATTGCTGCTTAGTAACACCTCTAGTGACAGTCACTTAGACGGCTACTAGAGAGTCACTGGGTCACTCACTGCTGCACCACGTGCAGCACCCAGGTTCAGTGTCCCAGGTTCATCTGCAGCTCCTCTCCATGACTCCCTTGAATCTCCCATGCTGTCAGAGCAGCCAGTGCCGCCATTCTTGAGCCGGTCTCCAGTTTCGCCCAGAAGAGCTTGAAGACTGCCTCCAGTGTAACCATGGATTTTAGAAGTGAGCGAGTCGAATGCCGTTGGCACTGCAGAGCCGGACCTTGTGCGTCAGCCATCTCGTGTAGCCAGGCCTTGTATTAGGAGTGTTGCAAATCACTCTGGTATGCCTCGTAGGAGCAGTGTTTGCAACCGCAGCGGGGACCGGGATAACCCCCACCAGCCGAGAGGAGCGGAGAGAACGTGGCCCAGACCGTGGTTGTCCGGGGGGAAAAAGGCGGGAGATTGCCACGTCTCTCAAGATCAGATAACAGGCTGCAATGAGCATCTCCCATAATGCTCTGCGGGCCATAATGCTAGCAAAGCGTCAAGGGAGATGGCCGCAGATTGCCCATCCCTGGTCTAGGAGGTTGTCAATGCTATCTCTACAAATCATGAGTTAAATGTTTCTCAGTTTATGTGCTTATATCACAGGATAATCTATATCACAGGGAGTCTCGCCCCCACCCATCATGCTTTTATCCCTTGAATCAATCCCTTGTCCCTATTTTTATGATTTCAGTTTTCTATTTACAATTAGGCAAAATGTCAACCGATATAACTTTACATTTTTTTTATATATATATATATATATATATATCTCTATCTATCTATCTTAAACTTTGCTGCTTTACCATCTCTGCCATTTAGCCTGAATTTCACAGTTCGTTTCACATTTCATCACTGGGTCAAATACACTCTCAACATAACCTATAAGGATTTATGCCAAATAATCAGAAGAAAAAAAAATTGAAGTGCAAAATCTTTGTACCACCTCCACAGTGGTGGATATGAAAGTATCAAGGTTAATAACAATGTCTTTGATGTTGTTGCAAAAAATAAAAGTATACTTTATATCCACAGTTCAATATTCCTCAAAGCATACTGCAAACAGGGTGGATGTAAAAGTTTTATTTCACTTGGTTAAAAACGTATGTAAACTGCATATTATGCAATAAATAACTAAAAACTGATTATAATTAATTGCATAATATGCTGTACACATATGTTTTAAAGCTGTTGTACAAAAACTGTTTATTTTTTTTTCTACATGTACTCAGGTTTTATATAAGTCTTCTGTTTGTACTTATTTAAGCTGGCCGTTACATGAAAAGCCCTGCCACAGAAAGGCTTCTGTATCTTTAATAGAAAATAACCGGTACTGCAATTGTACAAGGTATATATACTAGAGCAGAAGGATACCTCATTATTTTGACACAGCCTGCAGAGTATGGGCTAAATGCGTTGAGCTGAGGAAAAAGGCCTTCATTCACCGGTACCAGCGGAATCTTTCAGCGGTGTAAAGTTACAGCGTTCCTCCGTCTTGGACTCCAATACTGCGGCTTGTGGAAAGGATTTTGGACTTATCCAGCTGCTCCGACAGAGTGGTAAAACGTCTTTACCAACACACTGCCTATCTGAATGTTCTGGACTTTTTAGTTGTTATTTAAATATTTTTTAAACCACTTTTTTATATGTGCCGTAGTGTATTATCAGGGTTTTAACCAGGTGAACTAAAACATTTATTTTTTTAATCCACCCCGTTTGCAGTATGCTTTGAGGAATATTGAACTGTGGATATTAAGTATACTTTTATTTTTTGTAATAGTCTCCTCCTTTACTGTTGATTCCTTTTTATATATTTAAATGTTTCTATCAATGTAATAGCTGCTCTATTACATTGTCTGCCTACCTTTCAGTCATCTGAAATAATTACTCCTCAATCCCTTTCCTCAGATGTTGAGGTTAGTAGGATATCAAATATTCTATACACTTATCTTGCACTTATCCACATTAAATGCCACATCTCTGACCGTTTTTCTAATTTACCTAAATAATTTGGCTTATCCCTCCTGGAACAACCCAGTTACATATCTTAGTATTATCAGTAAAAGTACATATCTTACCACCACGACCTTCTGCAATACCACTAATAAAAGTGTTAAAGAGAATGGGTCCAAGTACAGATCCCTGAGGTACCCCACTGGTGACAAGCCCAAGCTTCGAATATACTCCATTGACTACAACCCTCTGTTGCCTGTCACTCAGCCACTGCCTTACCCATTCAACAATATTGGAATCCAAAATTATAGATTGCAGTTTATTAATTAGCCTTCTATGTGAAACCGTGTCAAATTCCTTACTGAAATCTAGGTAAGCAATGTCTACTGCACCACCCTGATCTATAATTTGTTACCCAATCAAAAAAATCAATAAGATTAGTTTGGCATGATCTCCCTGAAGTAAACCCATGTTGTCTCTGATCTTGAAATTCATGTAATTTTAGATGTTCAACAATCCTATCCTTTAACATGGTTTCCATTACTTTCCCCACTACTGAAGTAAGGCTTACTGGCCTATAGTTGCCCGACTCCTCCCTATTACCTTTCTTGTGAATGGGCACAACATTCGCGAATTTCCAATCTTCTGGGACTACTCCTGTTTATGATTGGTTAAATAAATCCCATAAATGGTTTTGCTAGTACACCACGAAGTTCTTTTAATAATTTTGGGTGTATCCAATCAGGTTCCATCGACTAATTTGCCTTTATTTTTGACAGTTAAAATAGAACCTCTTGGGGGCGGGGCCGGGCCGCCAAGCTGAATGGTCGCAGGAAAGACCAGCTCCTGCAAACCACGATCTACAAAGCCTGTAAAAAGGAACTTTCAATAAATTAAACAACCAACAACTGCGACCCTCGGTGTGCAAGGGCCACCGGAGCCGAGGAGAGGCTTGCTCCAGGAGTTTTAGTCCCTCGGGGGAGAGATCTCTGCTGTATCGGCGGGACCTTGCCCGGCGGTGAGTGGAGTGGACGTCCACCACTCCACTATCCTTCCAAACGGAGCCCGATAGACAGGCTGAACCTTTTGGACCTGGTCCCGGTACGCCCTCCCCCACCTCTGGACCGGGGGGGTGAGCCCGGTCCTCGCCTCATATCAGCACTCGGAGATGATAATAACGCTATATCAGCCCTTGGCCCAAATCAAGATGGCTGCCAGACCTGGGCTCGCTTAACAGAAGGCCCGCTTATAGCCTATTCTCATGGTGGATCCGTCCGCGCAAGAACCCGACAATTTGTGCCCACAACTTTGGACGAAAAGGAACGGACAACCTCCAGCCCATCAGTACCTACCTGCTGACAAAGAAGACATGGAGTGGCCCCAACTGTGTGTCCCTCGGGTGATAACGCTGAGGTGTAGACGCAGACAGATGCCGCAAACTGAGCACCAGTCACGACGGCACGACCTCCAGGCCGGCCGCCTCTTACCTGAGCAGCAGGCTACCCGGGAGGGTCCCTGTCGGCGAGTATCCCGCAGAAGGAGGACTTTGACCAAGCAGAGCCGGACACACAAACCGGAAAGCCCACACGCTGCTGACCCAACGACCGGTCTGGCTCTGCCTTGGAGGGGCACTGCACCGGAGCGGATGGCGGCTGGGGTTCGTTAGAGCGACCTATGCTCAAACATGCTGGACTTGGGTTGCTCAATGACTGTGCCTCACCCTCTAAGAGCAGTGGCTGAGGGAGCTAAAAGCGATCTCTAATGCCCTTTAACTAAACGGGGACTGGAGACGGGCAGGCTTGGGGGGCTAAGTAATATGTTGTTTTAATCTCTAATGTTTTGTCTAATTATATGCATTCTCTGATCTATGTCTGCCACCTCACGTTTAACATATATGCTATGGCCAGACTAAGCATAGCCTTATGTTTCAGCTAGTCTAAGCGAGCACAAAATAGAAAAATAAAAAGCATTGATTTATAGATATACCAGCGAAGTTACCTTTTAGTTATGAGACCGAATTAGCTGTCAGACCCTCTACTGTTTACTACTTAAACAAGCGAGTTACTTAGCAAACTGTTTATTATAGTTCAGACATAACTGCCTAGCCTATCATTATGCTCTTCAAAATAAAATATGTGCAAATTCTCTATGCCACTGTTTCACCTATCTATGTTCAAATATAAATACACGCTGTTGTGGCGTATGACTATCCTATGTACTCACCTGCAAAACAAAAATAAAGAATTAAAAAATAAATAAAAAATAGAACCTCTTCCTCTGTAAACTTCAGTCCCTCTCCATTTTCATCTGTAAATACTGAACAAAAATATTCATTGAGGCAGTCAGCTAGACCTTTTATCCTCTTCTACATACCGTCCTTCTTTTGGTTTTAATCTAACTTGTAGTCACGTAGCAACATAACTCCTTGTGTGCACCTGTATGCCAATAATAGTATAACATCTGAAAGCAAAAGGAGCATGAACGTATTTTAATTCATGTGCTTTATTAAAAAAAATACTGTCCTTTCAGATGGAATAGAACCAAGTCTCCTGTTTACTCTCTTCTTAGTCCGGCTGGTCATAATATCTCCATAAATGCTATGTGCCCTACTTATTTTGGGTGACCTAGAACACAGGCCACTTACAGAAAGCTGTGGGTGCTTGCGATCGGTGGACCCTGAAGTACATTACTTGGATTTGTATGGACCTCTTGTTACAGAGCTATGTTCCATGATGAATTTGGGTATACTGTGACGTTATGGATGGTATTTTCCATATTCAATTTCTGTCTGCTGTATGTCTGACAGCACCTACATGACTTTTGACCTCCTGTGTAAAACACAGAGAACGAACAATGATTTGACACATTCCACAAACTTGCAGCTTTCAATCTGGGCAAATTTAGGGTACACCTCTCAATGAATGGGAGATTGTTCTAAATGCTAAAGTGAAGGGTCTATTTTTTTTTAACTGAACACTGGGAACATGTATGCGGAATAACAAGTAGTTTGCATATAGGTCTCATATTGGGGAGTGTCACAGTTCTTTGTATTCAACTGACTTTTGGTAATAAAGATGCTACAAAAATGTCAACATTCTTCATCATCTAAAGTCTTTCTGCTTTCGTTGCATACAGGACGTGTACCTGTCACTGAGAGCTTAATGAAGGTGACATCCATGTGTACAAGAATGTCCCAAAACACTGACATCACAAGTTATTATTGGAAGTGTTGGAGACTTGATCACATTTTTCCATGAAGTACTTGGAGTATCATAAGGACCAGTAATATGAGTCCTTAAGGCTTATATTCTAATCACAAGACGGGCAAACAAAGTAGTACCACACATTGAAGTTGGGCTTTTTACAAGCCTCTTCCTGGAAAGGCACATGTTATTCACAGTATCCATTCTGTAAAGAAGCAATGTATGGCCATGGTTTAGAAGCTGAAAGGAAGTCCTGGCCTTTCACTCAATGTTTTCCTTTAACCTCCAGTAAATGTATTTACCAGTTGATAAGAGCTTTGACTTTCCAAGGTTTTGGTTCTGCCTGCTCATTCATCGTAGGGTACACAAAGGATGATACCCAATGCCTGGAAGTATATTTGTTGTTTTAAAGAGAATGTGTTCCCAAGATAAAGTGGAAACTGGACTATAAACCACTTTTTGGTTTTTAATTAAGACTTTATACTGAATTTAACCTACTATATCTCTTACTGTATCTTCCATCTTTTTTTTTTTTTTATATTCTTTATTTTTGTTGTGCAGATATTGACAAATAGGCTTACATAGACATATCCATTGGTTAAGGTAAAACATAACAGGGTACAGGAGCATTACAAGATATGACAAGAGTGTTGCACAATTTTTTTTTTTTTGTATAACAAGCAGGCTTAGTATGATACGCTGTAGTAAAATGATCATGCTAAACAAAACTTTGCATGAGAAGACAACAAAATGCAGGCAGTAGCATAATACGTGTTACATGACTGTTGTCTGGAGAGGGGTTCCACCCCGCAGGACTCCGTGTGATAGGCGTGAGAGTCCAATTAGTGTTGCTTAGGAGTATGGGGAGGCAGGGTACCTCAGCGTGGTAGCGAGCATGGAGCAGCACACTTGGACATCCCAGGTGTCCCTCAGCCTGTGCCTTTGAAGGGCAGTAATGTCCCGGATATCGGTGCTAATTAGCAAGCTCTGTGAGGTAAGTGCCAGTGAGAGGGTACCTTGATGTTATATCAGATGTTGGGGCAGTCAGCATTCCGTGGTGTGTTGCCGTCCGGCTGGTAGCTCTCCTGTCTGTCTAACATAGGAAGCCACAGGTGCAGGCGACTGGGCTTTATTCTCCGGTGAGTTGGCGCTGATGGACAGGATCTCGTTCGCCCTTGTGCAGCTTTGTCCAGAGTTGTGTGCACCCAGTTGCATGATCTGGAACAAGCTGGTCCGCCGCGTGGGTAGGCTGTAAGCAGGCCTTCATAGGAGCGGGCCTAGGTCTGGCGGCCATCTTGCTTTGGGCCTTGAGCTCACGTGGTGGTATAATGTTGCCTCCGAGAGCCGTTACGGGATGAGGACCGGGATAACCCCCCGGTCCAAAGGGGGGGGGATCGGGACCGGGCCCGCAGTGATGCAGCTCCTCCGTTGGGCCCCGTAGGGCAGGATAGTGGAGCGGCGGCCGTCCAGTCCACTCACCGCCGGGCTAGTCTCGCTTGGTACGGCAGAGATCTCTCCCCCGAGGGACTTAAACTCCAGGAGTAAGCCTCTCCTCGGCTCCGGTGGCCCTTATGCATCGAGGGTCGCAGTTGTGGGTCAGGTAAGTAGCCAACATTCCCGGTTTTCAGGCTTATTATTATGAGATTTGCAGGAGCTGGTCTCTCCTGCGACCGTTCAGGTCGGCGGCCCGGCCCCGCCCCCCTGTATCTTCCATCTTTTAATAGAGTCTTCCATTAACTTCCTGTTAAGTGCTGGAAATACCTATTGAACACTTTATTTACACATTACTAGAAATTGAAAACTCTACAGGTCAATGAAGCCTTGGTTTAATTGTTTTGGTTGGAGAGCCGTGGTCAGTGATATGTTGCGATGAGTTCTGAAATAATGAAACAACACTATAGGCACCCAGATCACTTCAGCTCATTAAAGTGCTCTGAGTGCAATGTCACAGGTCCCTTCAAGCGGCAAGGTCATGACCAAATACAGTTTTTAACCCCACTCTCCTGACTCCTTTACATCTAATTGCCCCAGAGCCCCCCATATTACCTATTTTTTTAATCTTCATTTCGTGCCTGGACCTAGGTGAGACACGTCATCTGCCCACACTATATAGCGCTGTGAAATTCCTGAGCATGCCTAGTTAAAGGACCACTATAGTGCCAGGAAAACATACTCGTTTTCCTGGCACTATAGTGCCCTGAGGGTGCCCCCACCCTCAGGGACCCCCTCCCGCCAGGCTCTGGGGAGAGGAAAGGGGTTAAAACTTACCTTTCTCCAGCGCCGGGCGGGGAGCTCTCCTCCTCCGATCCTCCTCCTCTCCTCCCATTCTGCTGAATGTGCACGTGCGGCAATAGCTGCGCGCGCATTTAGCTGGTCTCATAGGAAAGCATTATCAATGCTTTCCTATGGACGCTTGCGTGCTCTCACTGTGATTTTCACAGTGAGAATCACGCAAGCGGCTCTAGCGGCTGTCAGTGAGACAGCCATTAGAGGATTTGAGGGCTGGATTAACCCATTTATAAACATAGCAGTTACTCTGAAACTGCTATGTTTATAAAAAAAATGGGTTAACCCTAGCTGGACCTGGCACCCAGACCACTTCATTAAGCTGAAGTGGTCTGGGTGCCTAGAGTGGTCCTTTAACCCCTTAAGGACCAAACTTCTGGAATAAAAGGGAATCATGACGTGTCACACACGTCATGTGTCCTTAAGGGGTTAAACACTTGGGTATTCGCTATTGTCCAAAAATTGGACTGGAATTTCATATTCATTCGTCTGAAAGACGAAGGAATGAATAGAAATTTCAGACAAACAAACACCATCAGTGTTCGTTCAGTTTATTACAAGGCGGGAGCTACCGGCACGCAGCTCCTTCCTTGCCTGTGACTACTCCGTTGTAGCTTTGGAATTTTCCCACGTTGTGTAAAATGACTCCGAGCACTCTTGTTGGATTCCAAACCAACCAATAAGAGTGCTCTGATAGGTAAATTTGAGCCTTGCAAGTTGCCAATCATAGCACTGTTAATTGGTTGGCCTAAACCAACCAATAAGAGCGCTCTGAGTCAAATTGCAGGGTGTGGGAAGACTTTATAAGCTATTCCCCACCCTGCGGATGTCAGTCGGCGCGGTGCCCTCGCTGGGTGTAGATGTATTTTAATTTTTATTTTGCGTCTGGGTTTTTTTTTTTTTTTGCACTCAGGTTTTTAATTTATTAAGTTTGGGTATTCATTTTTTATTTGGCCTTTTTTGGGGCTGAAAAAAAGGCTTTAGAAAAAAGACATCAAATGGTAAGTATTTAAATTTATTTACAGGCATTTAGTTTAATCGTCTCCTCCTCTCCTCCTCTCCCTATTTTTAGAGTGAGGGGGCTAGTTAGGGCTTTATTTAATTATTTTGTTTTTGTGGGTGGGTGACTAGGGGCTTGGGGATCCCTAGTCACCCCAGGGGGGAGGGGGGTGTATTTTTACATGTAGCCCCCACCTGTCGCCCATGTGTGTGGTCATGGGGGAGGATGACGACAATAGGTACTCCCCCCCCCCAAAAGTCCTTGCCCTAGAGCAGGGGTCCTCAAATGTTGCTGAACTACAACTCCCATTATTCTGTGGCTATCTATGTAATTCAAAGAATCATGAGAGTTGTAGTTCAGCAACATCTGGGCGGCCGGTGTTTGAGGACCCCTGCCCTAGAGTGTTCCCCAAGACCTTCGTTTTCATGATGCTGAATGTGTTCAGTGCTTCTCAATGAAGCATCGGATTGGCAGAGCACCTTGCATTGCAAATTCTTCTTTATGAAGTCCTGTCCAACTAGAGATGCATTTTACTCATTAATTCAGATTTCTCGAACTCTGAAGCTTGTCAGGGTTGTTCACTAAAGTAGGAATTGTTGGGAATTCAAATTGACGTTCAAAATATAAAAACTGAATAATTATCAAGGCACGCAATGCTTCCGGTTCAGCTACTTTTAAAAATTTAAGTTGAATTTGCTACAATTCACACTTTACTCAGGAACTCTGTTTTTCTGTACTTAGATCACTTTGAGAATCATGTCAGTATGGGTTTTAATATTTTTATCACCTTTTGCTTTCGCATGATTGCACAGTTGTAGGCTGTGTGCATGTTTACTTTTCCTTTTGTTACACCATATCCTGGTAACCTTTATTGTTTAATCTGTAGAAAGTATCGA
The DNA here is from genome assembly GCF_036172605.1 of Pelobates fuscus. Classification (NCBI taxonomy): domain Eukaryota; kingdom Metazoa; phylum Chordata; class Amphibia; order Anura; family Pelobatidae; genus Pelobates; species Pelobates fuscus. The sequence continues at coordinate 142,797,161 of NC_086327.1, read as the reverse complement.
AATCTCAAATAACTTGTATTCTATCCACCTTCTCCATGTTGTGATAACTAATTGTTGCTATCCCATCCGCATACACTAGATATTAAATAATCTGCATGCTTTTAAAGTTAAAATGAACAGCTTGGATCTTCCTCTAGACAATTAAATCTTTCAGTTCCTGGAGTTCTTTGCAAACCTTTGTAGATCTTGCATTCCTCCGTGATGCAGTTAACCCATGCTATGTAGCAACTGAATAAACATTCTTCTTTGTGTTGTTCAAACGTTCTTTGGCAGACGTGTTCTCACAGGGCAGAGTTTAGTCTATCTGTCGTTGCCTTTAATACTGTACAATAGGTTGCTATATGTTAGACCATTTTCACTGACAAAGCTTCATGCTATTTTTACATCTGTCCCCATTGGCTAGAACAGATGGAATATGCTCAGTTTAACATTCACTAAACTTGTTTGCTTAAAGCGACACTATAGTCACCAAAACAACTTTAGCTTAATGAAACAGTTTTGTTATATAGAACATGCCCCTGCAGCCTCACTGCTCAATCCTCTGCCGTTTAGGAGTTAAATCCCTTTGTTTATGAACCCTAGTCACACCTCCCTGCATGTGACTTGCACAGCCTTCCATAAACACTTCCTGTAAAGAGACATCTAATCTTATCCTTCCTTTATTGCAAGTTTAATTTAGATTTTCTTATCCCCTGCTATATTAATAGCTTGCTAGATCCTGCAAGAATCTGCTGTATGTAATTAAAGTTCAATTTACAGAGCAAGAGATAAAAATTCTTTAATGTAAATTACATCAGATTGAAAGTGAAATCAGTTTTATTTTTTCCCACGTCCCCAAGCCCCTTGTCACCCGTCCACCCCTCCCCCCACCCAAATAAAAGCTATCCCCTACCTACCCCCCTCACCCTAATAATCGTGAGGGGGGAATAAAATAACTAACCTGTAAAGAAAAATAAAACGTACCATTTGATGTCTTCTTTCTTCTAAAATCTTCATTTTTCAGCCACAAAAAGGGGCAAATACCCGTCGAACTTAAATTAAAATAAATCCAAGCGCAAAAAAAAACAGACGAAAAAGAAGAAAACCTGACGCAAAAAAAAAAAATCCATCTTCACATGGGTGGCTGAGCTCTGCAGGGCGGGGGAAAGGCTTATAAAGACTTGCCCGCCCTGCAATTAGGCTAAGAACACTCTGGTTGGTTTAACCCCTTAAGGACCAAACTTCTGGAATAAAACGGAATCATGGCATGTCACACATGGCATGTGTCCTTAAGGGGTTAAGCCAATCAGAGTGCTCTTTGTCATTTTACACAGCGTGGGAAAGTTCTTTAGACAGTAGGTCCTCCCCTCCCCAATTGTTATTTAGGGCTCCCACCCACCGCGCAGGGGTGGGGCCTGGGGGAGGACAATAGGTTCCCCCCTTATTGTTATTTAGGGCCCCCACCCGTCGCTCGTGTTTTTTTTTTTTACAGTGAGCAGTGACATGCCCCTACTCGCGGTATAGTGGGTATGGGCAGAATTTACTAATGCTAAGTAATCTTTACTTCGTATTGGTAAATGTGGCTGGAAGACCAATTAAGGTCTTTCAGCCTTTTGGTAGGTAGCTCCCTAGTACCATGGGAATTAGGGAGTTATCTACTAAGCGGCTGCAAGATGCCACTGCACGAAAGGATCGGAGTTTCATTTATTTGAATGAAATTGCGATCCGAACAAAGTCCCGAATTGCATTCTAACACGAATGGAGAAACTGTTCTCATTCTGTTAGGACACAATTCAGCAGTTTTGCCTGCGTTCTGTCTAAGTGACAGGACGTTCGGCAATACAGACAGGAAGCATCGCGGGAAAATTGCTCTGACCACCGGAAACGAAGCACACTTTGCTCCTCCGGTGGTCATGGCGTAGGAAACCTCCAGAACAAATAGTCCCTACTTTGTCTTATGTTTTAAAGAAAACTAGAGTAGACAGGAAGAAAATGAAGAACAGATCCTGAGAGCGGTTGAGAAGAGGAATCAATTGAGGAAAGGTAAGTTCGGCATGACAATGCCGCTTTAACTCCTAAATGGCAGTGAAATGAGCAGTGACACCTGAGAGGCATGATCTATACACTAGTTGTTTAGGTGAATATAGTGTCCCTTTAATTCCTTGATTTAATATTGCTTCCATACTCTTATTGTAGTTGTGTGGCACAGTCATTTTGAAATATCTATATGGTTATCCCTTTATGCTACATGTAATGGTTGACCTTATTACAATATGGAGTGTGGACATTTTGTCCACTGTATTTCTCACTGACTGTATCCTTTACTGTTCCTTCTCTTTTCATTTCCTTTTCTGTATTCTTCTTCATACAGATGACTTGCATTAGTTAATATTCAATGTCTTCTCTCTATGATGTTCAACATGAACTTTCCCCTGTGTGTATGTCACATGTGATTGTAATCTGTAATGGAAGTTTAGAATTTAATGGGTGGGTTGTGTAGTACACCAAGGATGTGGTAGATTTTTTTTTTATTCCATATGCCACTCCCTTCTCCTAGGCAACATCAGGTATCTGACATTAACTGTATTCGTCATATTGCATAAAATTGCCAAATGTGAGAGCAACAAATTGCACATTTCTTGTTTTGTTTACATTCATGAAACCAACTTAGAAACCCTCCATAAATATTGCAGAGACCCACATTTAAAAAAAATATGACACTGTCCTTGGTGTTGGACATTGCATCGTTTATGTACACGCCCCCAATTTTTTATTATCGTGTCTTTTCCGATGTCTTCAAACTCCGTCTTGGCCAATAACATATTTTGGAGTTGTTCTGATGCAGCGTGTCTTCAGCTAGGGCAGTATTCCGGGAGACCATTGTTATTGAGCAGCAATGCAGAGGTCGGTTTCATCCCTAGGGATACCGGAGATAACTGGAAATTTCCATCAGTCCTGGCTATTTAGAGAAAAAAAATTATAGCATTGAATTGACCTTGTGATACATCTGATATTACTTTAGTCTTCGACATCTGATCAGTCTCAGGCTTACTGATCCATCCAATAAGTTAATGTTCCTCCAAAGTTCACACTGATGGCTGTCACAGTTAATGGTTAACCTGCAGATTAGTTTCTAGTTATGGGATCAAGAAGCAGTAGACAGAATTAATTAAGGTAGCTCTGTTAACCTGAGGGATGGTTTGATGAATTAAGGAAAATGTTGCCATAAAGCATTATGAAGTGATGGAGATCTGAAGGCCTCGTGGTGCAGAGATAATTTTGGATAACTGCCGCTTTGTACGAAGGAGAGGCATTTGGTATTCTTCAAGTTATAACAAATTTGTAGGTGATCTAGAAAGACATCGTACAGCTTGTATGCTTTGTATAAAATGCTAAGTTTTTGTTTTTCCCCCTTGTTTCCAGATTAGACGGCGGCGCCTCGCTCGACTTGCTGGAGGCCCATCCTCACAGCCTACAACTCCGCTAACTACTCCACTCACTTCACCACAAAGAGAGAACCCGCCTGGACCACCAGCCCCATGTGTGTCCCACCAGCTTGGCCTAAATGTTCATGGCATGACCCCAGCTACCTCACCAATTGGTGCATCCGGTATGTGACCACATGCATCCTCAATATGTGACTTTGTAACAGTCCTTAGCAGGCTTTGGAGATGAATTATAGGGACACTATAATCACCAGATCAACTACAGCTTATTGAATTTGTTCTGGTGAGTAGAATCATTCCCTTCAGGCCTTTTGCTGTAAACACGGTCTTTTCCGAGAAAATGCAGTGTTTACATTACAGCCTAGTGATAACTCCACTGGCTACTCCTCAGATGGCTGTTAGAGATCCTTCCTGGGTCATGGCTGCCTAAAATGCATCCAGACATTCAGTGTCTCCTTTCTCTGCATGGAGATACTGAACTTTCCACATAGAGATTAATTGATTCAATTCATCTCTATGAAGAGATGCTGATTGGCCAGGGCTGTGTTTGAATCATGCTGGCTCTGCCCCTGATCTGCCTCTTTGTCAGTCTCAGCCAATCCTATGGGGAAGCATTGTGATTGGATCAGGCTACCACTTCTGCTGATGTCAGCAGGCAGTGGGCAGGTCTAAAGGAAACATGCACAAAGCATGCAGCTGCAGACTTTAATAAAAGTAAGATTTACTATATTTAGGGAGGCATGAGGGGACCATGGTGGTTTTTACCCTATAGGGTCAGGAATACATGTTTGTGTTCCTGACCCTATAGTGCTCCTCCATTTGCCCTGTTTGTATGGGGTGTGTTTATTTTCTTCCCTGCTTTAGGTCTATGTGTCTTGAGGTTTGATGAACCTGTAGTGCCAGGAGGCTGTTTTATCCTTTCAGAGTTTCCTTGCTGGTTTCTCTATGGCTATTATTAAATCACAAATGTCGACTTTGGTCTGCAGTATATGAAACTTTATTTTTAATTTGTATTTTATTTTTTTAATGTACTAATGGTAAATGGGATAAATTATCACATACACTCTAAATGGAAAATTCTTTGCCAAATTCTAATATTAAAAGGACTCTCCAGTGCCAGGAAAACAAACCCGCTTTTTCCTTGCACTGCAGGATCCTGCAGTGCTCCCCTCCCTCCCGCCCCCTATCCAATGTCGCTGAAGGAGTTAAAGCCCCTTCAGCTAGTTACCTGAATCCAGCGCCGATGTCCCTCGGCACTGGGTAAGGCTCCGCCCATGCTCCTCCCCCTATGGGGGAGACCTAATGCGCGGCAGACCTCCCCATAGGAGAGCATTATTCAAGGCTTTATGGGGAAAATCTGATGCTGGAGGTCCGTGAGGACGCCCAGTGTCGGATAACAGACCAAAAGTCCGTTATGAATCCGGAAGCACTTAGGGCAGATTTAGAGCTACAATGTAAACATTGCAGTTCTCTGTTTTACATTGCAGCACTAAGTACAATAGGGGCACAGCACCCTGACCACTTCAATTAGCTGAAGAGGTCTGGGCGCATGGAGTGTCCCTTTAGGTCCCAATCCTTATTTCTAAAGTAAACCTAACCTACAGCTATCATTCCTTGAGTACAGAAACACCTCCTGTTCCTAGATCCCTACAACAGGGAATTCTGTATTTATTTATGTTTTTTGAACTGCTTAATAAGGAACAAATCAATACTTATTTATTTTGTATTCTTTATTTTAATGCTCTTTAACACTTTATTTTGCCTTAAATCTTATTCTATTTTACGTTTTTCATGAATTTGTGATGCAAGACTAGATTCTTCAGTGATGTACTAAAGGGATGCCAGATCAACTAATTTAGTTTTAAACTTTGTCATTTGTGTTTCAATTCACATAAATTCTAAATTTAGTGAATAAATATAGCAGTGATGGCGAAACTTTTTGAGCCAGAGTGCCAACACTGCAATAATGCCTGAATAGTGAGGTTTAAGTTTAGAAAAAACAACTTGCTCGAACTAATTACCGTATATACTCGAGTATAAGCCGAGTTTTTCAGCACATTTTTTGTGCTGAAAAACCCCAACTCGGCTTATACTCGAGTCAATTGTCTGTATTATGGCAAATTGCATTGTCATAATACAGACAGGGGGCTGTGGGGGCTGCAGAGCGTTTACTTACCTCTCCTGCAGCTCCTGTCAGCTCCCTTCTCCACCGCGCTGGTCCGGTCAGCACCTCTGTCAGCTCCCAGTGTAAGTCTTGCGAGAGCCGCGGGGTCATAGTGCGGCCGCGAGACTTACACTGTGAGCTGACAGAGGTGCTAAACGGACCAGCGCGGAGGAGGAGGGAGCTTGCAGGAGAGGTAAGTAAGAGCTCTGCAAGCCCCCTCCTACACAGTGCCCATCCACTGGACCACCAGGGAGTGAGAGCCCCCCTCCCTGCCATATATCAAGCAGGGAGGGGGGGACGACAATAATAATAATAATAATAATAATAATAATAATAATAATAATAAAAAATTAAATAAAATAAAAAATAATAATAAAAAATTATTAAAATAATAATAAAAATAATAAAATTGCCCACCCCCACCAAAGCTCTGCAACACACGCACTCACACACACACGCTGCACTCACACACACACACACGCATGCTGCATTCATACACACACTGTAAATAAATATTCAATTAATATAATTTTTTTAGGATCTAATTTTATTTAGAAATTTACCAGTAGCTGCTGCATTTCCCACCCTAGTCTTATACTCGAGTCAATACGTTTTCCCAGTTTTTTTGGGTAAAATTAGGGGCCTCGGCTTATATTCGGGTCGGCTTATACTCTATTATATACGATAACATCTTTTGTTTTAAAAGAACACAACAGGGGGGGCGGGGCCTGGCTGCTGGCTGAACAGGACGCAGGGTGATGGAGCTCCTCAACCCTACAGCCTTTTCCTGTATTAAAAGGGCAATTGGCCCCAAAATATCGCCTAGCAAGGACATACCTCAACTCAAAAGCACGCAGGCAACAAACGGGCCTTAAAAACCGGATTGCGGCTCATGCCCGTGGTGAAGAGGGCACCTTGCGGCCTACCAATAGATACCGGGCGGGAGATGCGGCCGGTCTCCTGTCCAATACTCGACTAGCAGGCAGCCTGAGTCTCGCTTACCCCCCTCTGGGCCGGTGGGGGTTATCCCGGCCCCCGCAGGGACACACACTGAGGTCCTCCCGGATCATTATGGGCTACCCACACGAAAATCAGAATGCCGGGCAATGGCGCCCAAGATGGCGGATGCGGCTGCAACCCAAATAACAACGCAGCCTCGGGCCGACCTCACCGACCCACTCATCCACTTTGAAGCGCGACTGGATGCAGCCTTTAAAAAAATTTGGGCTAACCTAATGAAGCGGATGAATACAGTGCCCCCTGCAGCGTCGCCACAGGTGAGAACGCAGACACTCAGCGAGCAGAGGCGCGAGACACCCCCAAAAGGCAACCCGACCACATTAAAGGCACAACCCCATTACCTTGCGCCCTCCCGGGCCTAGAGCCAACCGGGGAACACCCCCAAAGCACAAACCACACTTACAGAAGGGAACAATACGCCGAGACCAACGCGGAAAAGCTCTCTGCAATCTCCCGGCTGGGAAGAATTTGGCCTCAAGGAGGACCCAAGTTCATGGCACCATAGTGCAGGCTCTGAAACAGGCCTGGGGCAAGGGGAGTACCTCGCTCACGATAAACAGCATGGCTCACCACAGTGGACGGACTATACACGTCTGTGAGACAGATGCCTAGCCCGGGTACCGGCTAACTCTATGACTCCCGAAGCTGGCTGCAGGCCAAGATAGGAATCCGGACAGGGACTCTGTTCTAGGACTGTGGACTCAGTGGCATAAAATGGGGCGTACATGTTTTATTCTAGGCTCGTTGCCCACTTACGCTACCTAACTCCTAAAGACAATAACTAGCTGTCAACTAGCAAAGCGAATGTATAGCCAATATACATAATGTATAGCCCAAATATATACTATGTTCCAAGCGAAACTTTAAGTACAAAAATGAGCTGACATTGCATGCCACAAAATGTTTTAACTGCTCTTCTCTTTGCTTGTACCTGTTGGTGTGGACAGTAGCACAAGCGTGTTGTTTAAGTATGCATTGCAAACTATTTGTTAATTTACTTTATGCTACTATAGATGAATAATCGCCTCAGTTGAGATTATAGCTTACAAAAAATGCCTTCTAGTACATGTTAACTAATTAAAGCAACAGTTGTATTCAACCTGTTTTACTATGTACACAAGCTGACTATAGTTTGCCCAAGTATTACTCTACAAAAATTGTGCAGAATATTCTACATGCTACCCAATGGTTAAATATTTTGTTTATATGCTTGTCAAGCAGTTGGGGCATGACGAGCCCACTTGTTATATTTTCATGCACGCAAAAAAAAAGAATAAAAAAAAAGAAAAGAACACAACAGAGAGTTCAATGATACAAATTTTAAATAATGAAATAAATAGATAAAATTAAGCTTATATTTATTAGTATTTCCAACAAATGCAGTACATACATACAATGCGTAAAACATACACAGTCTGCTGAATACACACTGTATTTGGGGGGGGGGGGGGTAAAGATACAAATACAAAATTTTATGTATTTTTTTTATTTTATTCCCCCTCCCTTCTTCATACCTTTTTTGAAGGAGGGGGGTCAGCCAGCCCTGGTGTTCTGGTGGCGGTAAGTATGTGCCTGGCTGCAGCTCTCCTGTCCTCCTGCGCAATTCTGTGTGGAGTGTTGCCATGGGAATGCGCGGCAACGCTCCACACAGATTGCTCACTGGAGAACTGCTTCCCTGATCCCTCCCCCTGCCTCCAGGTCGTCCCGACACGAAAGCAGAGTAGGCGCCTGCCGTTTTGGGCAGGCAGTGCCTACTCTGCATTGCTGCTGACCGGCACCAGCTGCACCCTCCTCCGGTGACCAATGGCTGCGTGCCCACAAAGAGAGGGTTCAGTGTGCCACAGGTTCGCCATCACTGCCCTATAGAGCCAACTAGGTCAACATCTAGTAAAGAATGAGCGTTTTCTAAAGTAATGTTAAAGGGACACTATAGTCACCAAAACCACTACAGCTTAATGTAGTGGTTCTGGTGTTTGTTGCAGTTTCCTGCAGGCTTTTCAAAAGCGGCAGGGAGCTATAGGGAATTAATCGGAGTGTAAATTAGGAATCCCTCTCTAGCTGCACTTTGGCTCATTAAGTGTTGGACTGCGAGGGAACGATTACTGTGGTTAGCACCTACTGAAGGTGAAGACCACATGCTTCCCACTGGACCATTTGACACTTTAGTCCCCAAAGGACCAGCTGGATCCTTTAATATTTGCAATAAGATAAAGATTTTATATTTAGAATAATAACTTTTCCTATTAGCTTAACAGTTGTCAGAATTGATTTTGTATTGTACCATTAGAATTACGAAGACCGTGATGAAATTGTTGCAAGGTACACTGTTTAATAGGTTGATCACTTATATTTGGTAAAGTATTTAAATTGGTTTATTTAACTAAAATAATATTATATAGCTGCCTTGAAACTATGTATACATGTTGTTAACTTTGCCTGGCATGGTTGTTTATTTAAATAGTTATTATTATTATTGGCATTTATATAGTGCCAACTTATTCCATAGCACATTACAATATTATAAAGATAGACATTCATCAATTAATTAGACCATTACAAAATGTTACAGGAATAACAGGTTGATGAGGACGCTGCTCAAATTAATTTACAAGTTGTTTATTTAAATAGCAGCAGCACATATCTGATAGCCACAGCTGTACTGAAGATGCATGTGAGCCAGAGATGACATAAAGGAAGACTTAAAGGAATGCTCCAAGCACCACAACCACTACATCACACTCCTGTTAGTACTGGTTTCTTGTGCTTGGAGTGTTCCTTTAAAGCTTACATTTACTGCGGCTCAAGCAGTCCCAGAGCTTCTTCGCTAGTCTGTTCTTGAGAATATCTGCTACCTTCGACAGTCAATTTGTCCGTTTCCTGTTTTTTAACATTTGGATAACTCACAGACTACATATTCAGTAAGGTAGCTTGTGTGATCTCATAGAGTGTACTTTGAATACTGGGAATATGCTATCCTAATTTAAAAGGTTGCAATTTAGCATGTTTCTTTTGGGTTGGCTATTGGATGTACAGTTGCAAGAAAAAGTATGTGAACCCTTTGGAATTATATGGATTTCTGCACAAATTGGTCATAAAATGTGATCTGATCATCTAAGTCACAACAATAGACAATCACAGTCTGCTTAAACTAATAACACACAAAGAATGAAATGTTGCCATGTTTTTATTGAACACGCCATGTAAACATTCACAGGGCAGGTGGAAAAAGTTTGTGAACCCTTGGATTTAATAATAATATTTCATGTAGTTGCAGATCAGACGTGCACAACGGTCAGGAGTAATTCTTGACCATTCCTCTTTACAGAACTGTTTCAGTTAAGCAATATTCTTGGGATGTCTGGTGTGAATCGCTTTCTTGAGGTCATGCCACAGCATCTCAATCGGGTTGAGGTCAGGACTCTGACTGGGGCACTTCAGAAAGCTTATTTTCTTCTGTTTAAGCCATTCTATTGTTGATTTACTTCTATGCTTTGGGTCATTGTCCTGTTGCAACACCCATCTTCTGTTGAGCTTCAGCTGGTAGACAGATGGCCTTAAGTTCTCCTGCAAAATGTGTTGATAAACTTGGGAATTCATTTTTCCTTCGATGATAGCAATCCTTCCAGGCCCGGACGCAGCAAAGCAGCCCCAAACCATGATGCCCCCACCACCACACTTCACAGTTGGGATGAGGTTTTGATGTTGCTGTGCTGTGCCTCTTTTTCACCACACATAGTGTTGTGTGTTTCTTCCAAACAACTCAACTTTGGTTTCATCTGTCCACAGAATATTTTACTAGTACTGCTGTGGAACACCCAGGTGCTCTTGTGCAAACTGTAAACGTGCAGCAATGTTTTGTTTGGACAGCAGTGGCTTCCTCTGTGGTATCCTCCCATGAAATCCATTCTTGTTTAGTGTTTTACGTATTGTAGATTCGCTAACAGGGATGTTAGCATTTGCCAGTGACTTTTGTAAGTCTTTAGCTGACACTCTAGGATTCTTCTTCACCTCATTGAGCAGTCTGCGCTGTGCTCTTGCAGTCATCTTTACAGGACGGCCACTCCCAGGGAGAGTAGCAGCAGTGCTGAACTTTCTCCATTTATAGACCATTTGTCTTACCGTGGACTGATGAACAGCAAGGCTTTTGGAGATACTTTTATAACCCTTTCCAGCTTTATGCAAGTCAACAATTCTTAATCGTAGGTCTTCTGAGAGCTCTTTTGTGCGAGGCATCATTCACATCAGGCAATGCTTCTTGTGAAAAGCAAACCCAGAACTGGTGTGTGTTTTTTATAGGGCAGGGCAGCTGTAACCAACACCTCCAATCTCATCTCATTGATTGGACTCCAGTTGGCTGACATCTCACTCCAATTAGCTCTTGGAGATGTCATTAGTCTAGGGGTTCACATACTTTTTCCACCTGCACTGTGAATGTTTACATGGTGTGTTCAATAAAAACATGGCAACATTTCATTCTTTGTGTGTTATTAGTTTAAGCAGACTGTGATTGTCTATTGTTGTGACTTAGATGATGATCAGATCACATTTTATGACCAATTTGTGCAGAAATCCATATCATTCCAAAGGGTTCACATACTTTTTCTTGCAACTGTTTTTCATTTCAGACATACCCCGCTCTCAGTCAACATTCTAGTTGAATTGCCTGTAAATAACTAACACAGATCAAAAGCGTTTTTGATCTAAAGATGCATTTAGTTCCAGTGAGTGGCTTGTGTGCCTAAACAATGCACCTTTATAACACTTCATGCAGTTTCTCTATTAGGAGTGCTGTATATAAACCTAATCTTTTCATCTTTATACATATGCCCGCTCTTAAATAGATTTGCCATTTAAAATACACAATGTCTTCTTTCCCTGTTAGATACACTTTAACAAGTCTTTTGTTCTCTGAAAAAATACAGGTTGAAATTTTGTGTCCAAAGACCTTCCAAAGTTGGGGCTTTGGAAATATAAGGATAATAAATCTGTGTTGCCTGGGGTTTGATATGCGGATAAATCAAGACAGATCTGATTTTCTCTGACCGCCAATCAGAGCCAATTGTTACTAGATGTATTATGCACTAGGATAAGGATTAGGGCCTGTTTTTCAAAAAACAAAACCTAAGTGTAGTGAATTGGAATCTAGCAGAATTACTCTTTGTATTTGTAATTGCTACAGTTCAGAGTTTAGTAAATAAATCCTTGATTTTTCCTACAATGTTTATGGGTGGTGTCTAGAATACAGATCTGTTGACACAATGTTTTGATCACATGCATCAAGTTCTTACACAAGATATAGTTGGGTTAGCAATTCTAAGGTCATGTTAACACCATGCCAGAATACCTAAATAAATCACACTTTAACCCCCCTCCCACCCAAACACTCTCTTGGCATGCTGTTTTCCTTTCCCTTTATTTTTGTTTCGTGTTCCATGGGGTAACTTATTTCTCCTTTAGCTGTGAATCCCCTAGCTTATTATTATTATTATTATTATTATTATTATTATTATTATTATTATGTTATTTATATAGCGCCATCAAGTTCTGCAGTGCTTTACAATGGGTGGACGAACAGACATGTAGTTGTTATCTGCATAATGGGATACCTTCCTCCCCCCCCCCCCAGCCGTCTTTGCACAGAGAACAGTTTGTTCTTACTGTCCTGAGTACCCGTAAGAGGAAGGGGCCTGCTGTGCGTTTGGTGACAGGGCTGCTGAAAGTTGGGAAGCTTCTCCCTGCACATAAACAGCAGTGGAAAGTTAAGCTGCCACGGGTTACACAAGTAAGATGTTTAGTCGTGTTTATATCATTGAAGCAATGCAGCCCTGGTCATTTTAATCATGCTAGCAGAAGGTTTTGCACCTTGTCATTGTTGTGATGATATAAAACAGGCTTCATCACGTGACCAGTAACATTTAAAACAAAATCCTTGAACCCCACTGCCTTCCCTGTCTGGATTCCTGACGTTCCACTTGCCACACCTGTCTTCATGTAAGATGCCAGGAACTTGTTTAACCTGCGTGGTTCTTTTACTAGTCTTTATATAGCTTTCATAGACCTGTAACTGTTGACCTAAATTAGAATAAAATTAGATTTTTATAAACCCATGGTGTGAGGGAGTAGAAGGGATGATTCATTTGCAGATTCACTGTTTCTCCCACCCTTAATTGTTTGTAATACTGGTACTGGAGACTGCGTTCATGTTATTTAATCTTCACCTTCACTGGGTGTGGGGGGGGGGGGGGGGGTTTATATGGGTAGCCAGGCACTGATTTATTAACCGTAGGTCACATGGTGGAATATGATTTTCATTTTTTTTTTTTTTATGCTTTATTTTTTCGTGCATGTGAATTACAGTCGTTTCGTCAATGCCCCAACGGTAATGACAAACATTGGGATGGACATAGCGTGACAATATGTTTCAACTTACATATTACGTTTCAACTTACATAGTACGTTTCAAGGTTAAGCGATAGATGGTTCATGTTTAAGCGTTAAGTGTGTGTGAGTTAGGTGGATTAATGATAGTGTTCAGGCTTGTATATGATTTTAGAAATGGGTATAGGATCAGCGCTGAGTGATCTAATGGGAGTAAAAACTGATAAAAAGCTGCAACCTATGGGTATGAGGTTCCCTCTAATATCCTCAAAGAAGAAACGTCAAAAACACAGTAATAGGTAGCGCTATAGAAAATAAAATAAATAAATAAGAATAAAATGAATATAATGTATACACACACGCTAAAAATGTAAAATAAAACAATATACAAATAGTAGTCCCAAAACTTGATAAGCTTCTTATGGATCCCAGTAGGCTTGTAGAGAGCTTGAATGTATAGTGATTCCAATGGAAAACTGGATCCTCTAATACTTGGGCAGTCTTGACTCGGTGGTAGACATAAAAATGAGAAGACAAAGAAACTCCAATAGTGCAAACTGAGAGTAGATGGGTAGAAGCAGGATAAATACTAGGGAGGTAATTCACTCACCTATTCCAGAGCATAAACTAGCTCAAGTATGATTGGCAATCAGTGGCGTCTGCCGCCCACTGGTGGGATAAGGTGCAGATAATTCCTCGGTATAGAATAAAAAATAAAAGCCAAATATAGTGCTCACTGTTGGTATAATAAAATGAGTCTAAAAAGTAGAAATGAAGGTACTCACATTTAAATGAGCAGGATATACTGCTCAATATATTCGCGTGGGTGGTATTATCCCCACCTGGGATTCTTTAACGGGTGACAGCTTCATGGTGATGTGTGACCAGGTAAAAAGAAGATAAAAGAATAAAATAAAGGATATATGGCAAATATATAGTAAAAAAGCCAATATTCCTTTATTAAAATAATCAAAATATAAAAACAGCCAAAACGCGTTTCGCCACACAGGGCTTTATCAACTGGCAATAGTAAAAATCAGCCTGGTACATAGATGCTTATATAAACTAAGAAATACATGCTTATTCAAATTTTGGTGCCAAAGTGACGTCATCAATACAATGTGTGAAATACAAGAAAATTATAAATCAGAAGAAATGAAAGTACATAATAGTGGCGGCTTAAAAAGTAATTAAAACCATTAATTATAACTTTAAAACGAGTGTTGGTATTAGAAATAAGAGAGGAATAAATAATCACGTGGTCGCAGGCTGCCGCGATCACGAGATGTCCTAAAGCCTCATGGGGGATGTATTATATCGTAAGGCATAGGAGGAGACCGGAGGGAGGGGGGGGAGAGTGATAGACACGTGATCGCTATCGTCCGCGATCACGTGCTTTGCCGCAATGGATATTGGGTAGTTTAGTCTTTAGACGGAGGTCGGCACAAGAGAGCACGCCTCCGTCTAGCAAGTGGGCGTGATAAATAGTCTCTATGTTCGTAAAGAGATTCTATCAAGGCATAATGCAGGATTTTAGTGAAATATAAAATGAACATTCACCTGGGAAAATGGATATGGAAAAGAACACAGGGATTGTTAAAAAGAAATTTCCTCTAACTGTGATATAAAAATGGTATAATAAAAATGATTTGTTACATATGTAGATGTGTGAAAATGGATGTAAAGATTAAGTGAATATTAAATAAATAAGGAAATGGATAAACATATGGGGTATATTGAAAAAAAGTGGGAATCTCCTCTAACTATGATATAAAAATGATATATAAAATATGTAGATGTGAGAAATAAATAAATGTAAAGATAAAATGAATATAGAATAAATAAGATAAATAAATAGGCATATAAGGGATAAGAAAAAAATAAGTGGAAATCTCCTCTCACTATGATATAAAAATTAATGTATGGAATATGTAAGGATGAAGTGAATATAGAAATGGGTAGGCATATAGAGCATAATGAGAATAAATAAAAGAAGATGAAGAAGAAGAGTGAGAGTAATAATAAATATGAAATAAGATGATAGGATGAAAAAAATAAATAAAAGAGTAATTATAAAAAACAAAAAAGAAGGGATAGAAAAATAATATAGTATATTATAAAAGATTTAAAAAGATCAAATTCTGCATTAAGTCCTTCTGGGGAGAGGGTTTTAAGTTGGAAAACCCAATACATTTCTCTTTTACCCAAAATGTTTGTGATGTCTCCACCTCTCCATGGGAGGGTAACATGTTCTATCCCAGTAACTTTTAGAAGTGTCGGATCTTTATTATGTATTATAAAGTGCTTAGAAACGGAGTGATTATCATAGCCTCTTTTAATGTTACGGCAGTGTTCTGCCAGTCTTACTTTAAGACATCTTTTAGTCATGCCCACGTACTGAAGTCCACATGGGCATTCCAATAGGTATATAACACCTTTTAGTGTTACAACTAATGAAGTCTTTAATGGGATAAGAGGTTTTAGTAATAGTAGAAGAGAAATGGGTAGTTTTAGAATTTGTGGTACCTTTTGTGGTTCTACATACAATACAATTATTGCACTTAAAACAGCCTTTACGTCTAGATAAAAAATTCTTTGTTTGTTGTACACTGTTTTTTGTATAATTTTTTAGTAAGAATTGTTCTTAAGTTCGGATCTCCTCTAAATATAACATTGTGTCTGTCTGGAATATGATCCTTTAGGAGGTCGTCTTGTTTCAGAATATGCCAGTGTTTTTTTATAATTTGCTTTAAAGTTTTGTTCTTGTTGTTGAAGTCTAAAATAATAGGTAATTGTGGGGGGTCTGCTTTTTTCACTTTATATGTTAGGAGCTCCTTTCTCTCCTTCTCTTTGACCAACTCTTCTCTTTTTACTGTGTTTTTGTATATGATTTTACCCTGATCTTCACTGACATGCGAGACCAGTGGGAGCCAACAGTGCTTGTGGTGTTAGCTATGTTGTTCGTCTGATAAGTGAGGGGTGTTACTGCGGAAAGTCTAGGTCTATACCAAGAGGTAACAGTGTGAGTTATGAGAAGAGTGGCAGCAGGTCATGGAAAGTTAAGGCATAAGGCTTAAGTAAACAAGTGATACAGGCAGCACGAATTTTTGTTATGTTTGAGGTATTGTACCTAGCTCAGCAGTTAAACATATCATATTAATTTCGAGTAAACCCAGCAGTCATTTTAGATATAGGCGACCTGAGTAGATTAAAATAATGTGGCTGAAAAAACATAAACATAGGTATTGTAGGTAAATGGTGGATGGTACTACAGAGGGCCTCAGCCATCCAGGTACATTAAGCAGGACATTGTGTGCCTGTGTGTGGTCTGCGTGGGGTCCTGGAGGTTAAGGAGTGTATGTTATGATGCGCCTCTTGTTGTTTAAGATTAGCAGTAAGTGCAGGATGTAGCTCAGTGTATACTAGGAGGTGCAATACATTGTTGGTGACTTAATATGTCATGCTTGACAGAATCAGAAAGCAACTATATGTTTAGTGGCACATCTTATAATATAAAACTTAAGTCATAGTGTGAAACAAGCTAGGTTAGAGGATGGAGATGAGTATAGGATCAGCGCTGAGTAATCTAATGGGAGTGAAAACAAATAAAGAGCTGCAACCTATGGGTATGAGGTTCCCTCTAATATCCTCAAAGAAGAAATGGCAAAAACACAGTAATAGGTCGCGCTATAAAGAATAAAACGAATGAATGAATAAATAAAATATAAATATAATCTACTTACACACGCTAGGAGGAGACCAGAGGGGTGGGAGAGAGAAGTAGACACGTGATCGCGGCATATCACGTGATCGCGGCATATCACGTGATCGCGGCATATCACGTGATCGCGGACGATCGCGATCACGTGTCTACTTCTCTCTCCCACCCCTCTGGTCTCCTCCTATTCTTTACGATGCACTACATCCCCCAAGAGGCTTTAGGGCACCCCATGTGATCGCGGCAGCCCGCGATCACGTGATTATGTACTCCTCTCTTATTTTTAATTCCAACACTCGTTTTAAGGTTAAAATTAATGGTTTTAATTACTTTTCAAACCAGTATTACTATGGACTTTTATTTTTTCTGTTTTATATTTTTTCTGTATTCTACACTTTGTATTGATGACGTCATTTTGGCGCCAAAATTTGAATAAGCATGTATTTTCTTAGTTTATATAAGCATCTATGTACCAGGCTGATTTTTACTATTGTCAGTTGATAAAGCCCTGTGTGGCGAAACGCGTTTTGGCTGTTTTTATATTTTGATTATTTTAATAAAGGAATATTGGCTTTTTTACTATATATTTGCCATATATCCTTTATTTTATTCTTTTATCTTCTTTTTACCTGGTCACACATCACCATGAAGCTGTCACCCGTTAAAGAATCCCAGTGAGCACTAGATTTGGCTTTTTTTTATTCTATACCGAGGAATTATCTACACCTTATCCCACCAGTGGGGGGCAGACGCCACTGAATGCCAATCATACTTGAGCTAGTTGATGCTCTAGAATAGACTGCCTAAGTATTAGAGGATCCAGTTTTTCTATTGGAAATTACTATACATCAAGCTCTCTACTAACCTACTGGAATCCAGAAGAAGACTATTAAGTATTGGGACTACTATTTGTATACTGTTTTATCTTACACTTTTAGCGTTAGGTTAGAGGATGATCTGTATATACATAGCGGATAACTAGCATAGTTGTAGCAGGAGAAGAAAAATGTCAGGCATAAAGGGGTACACAGGCCTGTGTTGGGTCTTGTGGAGACCAAGCTGTGGAGGCTGCAAAAGGAACTGGAAAGCGTCCTTAATGGTGAGGAAGGGGTGCGAGCATGGTCTGCTGGGCCTTCCCCGTCGCCGAATTCCCCATCAGCCTATACCCAGCTGGGGAAATGTCAGCATCATGTGGACCCTTTGCATTGCGTTTGTGGCGAAACCAACCTCGCCACTGGGCCCTGGAGAAGCCTGTTTGCTAGCCTCCTACCTACTGACTATGGCCCCTGGGTTATTTGGGGCATATTGTACTGTATATTGCTGCTACTGGCCCTTTTAACAGCATCTATGGACATATTGGGACTTTTGGGACTACTGTCCCTTTAAGATTGTGAAGCATATTCAAGTGTACTGCCTGTAATATTATATATGTATTTATAGATGTGTTAAGTTTATCCTGGGTGATTTGTATGCAGCATTCTGATTGTTCGGTAGAATCACTCCATTCAGTATATTGAGTGAAACTACCGAACAACCAGACCACCCAGGAATGAGTGTGCCTCCAATTACCGTTTGCAACAATGTTGCAAACAGGTAATTGGCAATCAGTGCAGTGTGGTCTTTGTCCTCTGGGTGGCCGCCATTCGGGAAACAAACACGTGGCGGCGGCCATCTTAAACTACCGAACAGCGGTGTTTTGCCGTCGAGTGTCTGGAACTAAAATCGGACACTTGACTAGGCAAACACCGCTGAGACCTCCATACTTCCAGAAATTCGTATGGAAACTACCGAATGACCCGCCGTTCGGTAGAAAGAACCCCACAAACAAGGGAATTCATTCAAACCCTGTCCAGGCTCTATAACACAGGCAATTCGCCTGTTTTCATTCCCTTGTTTGTGACCGACCGCAGGGCCAAAATGCATGGAACTGTTTTCGGATACTTTACCCATGCGGTCGGTCAAATCTTTGGAACCCCATATCTCACGAACCATTCATCCGAATTACTTGAATTTTGAATATGTTGTCCCCCGGAATAAGGGCTATCCAGCGATGCTGGATTTAAAGGTGTACCCCCGGGTTTTGGGGTACATCCAGAACTTGGCTGAAAAAGTGTACCGGATAATTGAGTTTAATGTTATCTGAGGGGAGGGGATGTGTGGGCTGAACCATGTATGTGATTGGTTATTTTATGCCTCCCCCTGGGTGTGGCCTGTATGTGGATTGGTGTAATAAAAGCCAGGCTGGATGAGCCAGTCCAGAGTTCCTGTTTTAACCTCAAAGTGATGTGTCGTCTCATTATTGGGGGAAGGATTGATTGTATGCTGTTCCAGTTGACTGCTAGGAGTACAGGCCTATTCGTATGGTTCCTATTCAATGGTCTACAGCATTCATACGCTTGGGAGAATTTAAAGGTTTCTCGGATTCGGTGATTATGGTGTCTGCCAGAGTGCTTGGAGTCCTCAGGAAGCACTAGGAGCATCCATTAACGGAGGTACCAAGTCGGGGTGCCAGGCGATCCGTTACATTGGTGGCAGCGGTGGGATGGCGTCCTAGTGCGAGGTAAAGCAGCTCGGAGACACAGTACGTTTGGATTTACAATTGAGGGCAACGCTAGCAGTCGTGCAGCGCCCCTGGGAGCAGACAAGTATGGAAGGTTCTGGCTCTGGAGATGATTGGCTGGCCGAGGTGAGGCAGCGAGTGGCTGAGTATGGGGATGATATACCCATGGAGACACGCCGGGTGATCTGGAACCAGGTCATGGCCGAGCGAAACACAAGGCTGGACCGAGAATTCCGGTTGGCAAAAGAGAGGAAGTATGCTCAGCAGCAGGAGCGTTACAGCAGCCGGGTAGAGGCTGCATCCGAGGAGGTTAGCCGTCTTTCCCTGAGGCGGCGGGAGGAACCCGAAGTGGGGGTCCTCATAGACTGGTCCTGTGAGGAACCACAACAGGCAGGTAGAGATGGGACCAAGGTCACTCCACCAGGATGCTGGGCAGCCGGCCCAGATCCCCAGCAGCAACCAGAGTTGCCAGGTGGGGAAGCAGGTGGCCCTTACTCACAAATGTTGAGGGGCCTCACGGATTGGTCCTGGGAAGACCCACCAATGGCAGGTGGAGATGGGACTGCGGTCTCTCTACCGGCCCTACAGGGATGCTGGGCAGTCGGCCCAGATCCCCAGCGGCAGTGTGCGTTACAGGGAGCTGAAGGTGCCGTTCTGGCTCCCCAGCGGCAGTCTACGGTGCAGGGAGAGGAGCCTGTTATCCCCTCTCCCCAGCGGTTGAAGGTGTGTAAGGGAGAGGAGTTTGTTATTCCCTCTCCCCAGCGGCAGCACAGCTCACCAAGGGGAGACAGTAAGCCCCTCACCAGCGCAGATGGGACCGTGGTCTCTGCGCCCTGCCTACAGGGAGTACAGAGGGTCAGCCCTGCTCCCCAGCGGCTGAAAGTGTGTAAGGGAGAGGAGTTTGTTACCCCCTCTCCCCAGCAGCAGCTTAGCACACCAAGGGGAGACAGTAAGCCCCACACCAGCGCAGATGGGACCGTGGTCTCTGCGCCCAAGCTACAGGGAGCTGAAGGGGCCGTCCTCCCTCCCCAGCGGCAGTGTGATTTGTTGGGAATTGGGAGCCCAGTCTCCATTCCCCAGCGGCAGGCTGAGTTACAGGGGGCAGAGGTAGTTGGTCCTACCCCCCAGCAGCAGAGTGATATGCCGGGAAGGCAGTGTGAAGTGCAGGGAGAGGAGAGCAGCGTCCTCCCTCCCCAGCGGAAGGCTGAGTTACAGGGGGCAGAGGTAGTTGGTCCTACCCCCCAGCAGCAGCGTGATTTTTTGGGAATAGAGAGCCCAGTCTCTATTCCCCAGCAGCAGGACACTGAATTGGGAGGAGAGACAGTCGGTCTCCCTCCACAAAGACTGAAAGTAGGCATGGGAGAGGAGATTGTTACCTCCTCTCCCCAGCGGCAGATCATCAATGGGCAGAGTGTTCTAATGGGAGAGGAGCTGGTTACCACCTCTCCCCAGCGGCAGCTTAATGTACCAGGGGGAGACTGTAAGCCCCACACCTGTGCAGATGGGACCGTGGTCTCTGCACTTCCAGCACAGGGGGTAGGGACGGTCGGTCCTGCCCCCCCACAACAGGGCTGTTTAGCCAAAGGGGAGACAGTCGGTCTCCAGCAACCAGGCTCCAACCAGACTACTCCTGTAGTAGTGCTGGCACCAGGGCAGAGTACCGCTGGTCTCTGCCCACTCAGCAACCCACCAAAACAGCCTACCAGTCCCCCACACAACCGGGGTGAGGCACCTGGACCTGGACAAGTTTTTCCATTACTCAGGTGTAGTAACCATTTATTGTGGGTGGGCTGTACTGCTGTTTCTGTTTTGTGGGTGGGCTGCTGGACTAACAAGGGCACTGACCGGCAAGAGGTCAGGTACCCTGTTAGTCTGTTTGGAAAAGGGGAGAAATGTGGCGAAACCAACCTCGCCACTGGGCCCTGGAGAAGCCTGTTTGCTAGCCTCCTACCTACTGACTATGGCCCCTGGGTTATTTGGGGCATATTGTACTGTATATTGCTGCTACTGGCCCTTTTAACAGCATCTATGGACATATTGGGACTTTTGGGACTACTGTCCCTTTAAGATTGTGAAGCATATTCAAGTGTACTGCCTGTAATATTATATATGTATTTATAGATGTGTTAAGTTTATCCTGGGTGATTTGTATGCAGCATTCTGATTGTTCGGTAGAATCACTCCATTCAGTATATTGAGTGAAACTACCGAACAACCAGACCACCCAGGAATGAGTGTGCCTCCAATTACCGTTTGCAACAATGTTGCAAACAGGTAATTGGCAATCAGTGCAGTGTGGTCTTTGTCCTCTGGGTGGCCGCCATTCGGGAAACAAACACGTGGCGGCGGCCATCTTAAACTACCGAACAGCGGTGTTTTGCCGTCGAGTGTCTGGAACTAAAATCGGACACTTGACTAGGCAAACACCGCTGAGACCTCCATACTTCCAGAAATTCGTATGGAAACTACCGAATGACCCGCCGTTCGGTAGAAAGAACCCCACAAACAAGGGAATTCATTCAAACCCTGTCCAGGCTCTATAACACAGGCAATTCGCCTGTTTTCATTCCCTTGTTTGTGACCGACCGCAGGGCCAAAATGCATGGAACTGTTTTCGGATACTTTACCCATGCGGTCGGTCAAATCTTTGGAACCCCATATCTCACGAACCATTCATCCGAATTACTTGAATTTTGAATATGTTGTCCCCCGGAATAAGGGCTATCCAGCGATGCTGGATTTAAAGGTGTACCCCCGGGTTTTGGGGTACATCCAGAACTTGGCTGAAAAAGTGTACCGGATAATTGAGTTTAATGTTATCTGAGGGGAGGGGATGTGTGGGCTGAACCATGTATGTGATTGGTTATTTTATGCCTCCCCCTGGGTGTGGCCTGTATGTGGATTAGTGTAATAAAAGCCAGGCTGGATGAGCCAGTCCAGAGTTCCTGTTTTAACCTCAAAGTGATGTGTCGTCTCATTATTGGGGGAAGGATTGATTGTATGCTGTTCCAGTTGACTGCTAGGAGTACAGGCCTATTCGTATGGTTCCTATTCAATGGTCTACAGCATTCATACGCTTGGGAGAATTTAAAGGTTTCTCGGATTCGGTGATTATGGTGTCTGCCAGAGTGCTTGGAGTCCTCAGGAAGCACTAGGAGCATCCATTAACGGAGGTACCAAGTCGGGGTGCCAGGCGATCCGTTACAGCGTTCTTGCTTGGGGTGCTCCCATGCCCTGTTGCGGTTCGGGGTGTCTGGGTCGCCTGTCGTTGGGGTAGTGGATGTGTTTCCCCACGTCGCCAGTTTGAGGCCTTTGGTGCTGCTGGTATGTTGACCTTCTGCTGTGGGCATTGCTGCACCGGTACTTGTGTGGCGATGTTCTGTGAGTAAAATCGATTCCTGCTGTGCGGCATGTCGGGATTTTGGTTGGTCGTGTTTTCAATCATTCCTTTCTGTTTCAGAGTCCTGCAGGCAGCTGCTCAAAGCTTCTGCCCTTTCTTGCAGGTGAAACATGTGGTTTGTCACTGCCACAACAGCAGGTGCAACCCGGTGATATACATACGATTACATATGGCAATAGAGATAAACATTGCACATTTTTTTAAAGGGTATCTATTTTTAATAAGAAGAAATCCCATTTTAATTGTGACTTATTGTAAACAAGAAGAAACTCCACCTTACATTGTATGTATAGGTCGTGTTATTCTGTTGCGTTGCTTGTTTTGCATTCCCGGTTGGTTTAAGTCGCGGGTGGAAGTGCGCGCCCGGTAGACATGGCGCCGTTCTCCTTCTTAGGGCCCGTCGGTATCTGCGTTGCCTGACTGCCATCTTGGATGCTTGTGGTATCTGCCTTTAATAGTTGTGTCGTGCTGCAGGCCGTATCCACGAGGTCACCGTTCTTTCTGTTTGGTGGCGACTAGCTCCTCTGCTATGCAGAGTATCCCTGATGAGTATGCAGAGCCGGTCAAATGTCTCCAGGGGGGACCTGGGTAGCTGGGCGCGGGTGCTCCGCTCTCTATGTGCATGCCGGGCGGCCATCTTGGTTGTCCCCTGTATGCTTGTTCTCCCGATATGTCGTGTGGCTGTTTCGCCTGCTTTCCATCCTGGTCGTTTGTCACCAGTGGGGACCGGGAAAACCCCCGCCGGTCCGAGGGGGAGGGGGAGGGGGAGGGGAGGGGAGGGGGGGGGGGTTGAGTTGAATTGAATTGGCACCGCATTTGAAATTGAACCGCATTTGAGTCTCCATGTTCCCGGCCTCGACAGGCCCCGGGGTGGTATCGTTGGGTTCGAGGGGGCACCCCCGATGTGGGTGGCGCACCCCTGGGTGACTTTGGGGCGCTATAGCCGCTGATTTTGCCCCGGATTATGCCCGCTCGGCAGGAGCTCGAGCCAGACGCGTCTGTACCGCTCGGTAGTCAGGCTCCGCCCCCCCTTTTCATTTATTTTTCATCAACTTACCTACAAAAAGTATTAATCTTTTTAATCCTCATTCGCTAAACCTGGTGTTGATCAGTTTGTGTTTACATTTTCAGAGTAGTTAAATTGGAACGCTAGATGAGTGGGATGCATTCTGTGCGATTTTCAAAATATTTCTCAATTACGTTGAAGCGCTGTCACTTCTCTGTAAACGATCGTTATCCGTTCACCCACACTCAGTGCCAAGGGACTTAGATTCATGGTACTCTTGTAACGATAGAGTAACCGGCTCGTTGCAGATGCTTGCTACATTTTCAGAATCCCATTCAGGACTTGGTGTGTAACCCCATGTTTCGTAGACCTGGCTAGTCATATTTTGCTTTGTTCTTTCTTGAGCAGTCATCAGATATTTAAAAATCTCAGTCTTAGTTCTGTGCTTCCCAAATCCTTTCCTTAAGGCGTTCTTTGCACTTGTAAAAATGATTTACTAATCACAAAAACAGCTGTAAAGTCCCAGCCTGCTGATTTCCGTTGCAAAGCTGCGGCAAGCTGTGTACATTAACTTTATAAATAGGCTGTCAATCTGACTTTATAGGGCTTTCCTTAATCCTAGTGCTATCTGGGGAATGCAGTGCTGATCAAGAAACTATATATTATAAAACATGTACCTCTATTTTGGCTTCACAGGGGCAGTATGACACCAGAAATTTTCCTCTGCACTAGGACAAATTTAAAGAACCATTTTTTGTGTGTGTTTATTTTCCTCCCTTTCTTTTTTTTCTCTCTCTCTCTCTGTTGGTCAAAATGCTTACATGACAAAATAGAAGCCATGTAAGCAGTAATGTAAACAAAGGCACTCTTCTATCTAAAACTATTTGGTTTCCAGTGCTCCTCCTCCTGCACTTCCTATCCCTGAATGATGCAGACTGTTGGCTGCTCTTATCTGACCTAGTTTTGGTGAGGTGCCCTTATTATAGGTTGTATCATACAGAGCTCTGGTTGCTTTTAGACTTAAAGGACCACTCTAGTGCCAGGAAAGCATACTCGTTTTCCTGGCACTAGAGTGCCCTGAGGGTGCCCCCACCCTCAGGGACCCCCTCCCGCCCGGCTCTGGAAAGGGGAAAGGGGTTAAATCTTACCTTTTTCCAGCACTGGGCGGAAAGCTCTCCTCCTGCTCTCCTCCTCCTCCTGCGCGCGCATTCAGCCGGTCACATAGGAAAGCATTCATAATGCTTTCCTATGGACGCTTGCGTGCTCTCACTGTGATTTTCACAGTGAGAATCACGCAAGCGCCTCTAGCGGCTGTCAGTGAGACAGCCACTAGAGGAAATAGGGGAAGGCTTAACTAATTGATAAACATAGCAGTTTCTCTGAAACTGCTATGTTTATAAAACAATTAGTTAACCCTAGCTGGACCTGGCACCCAGACCACTTCATTAAGCTGAAGTGGTCTGGGTGCCTAGAGTGGTCCTTTTAATCCAACCATAGGGCAGCAGGAAGTCAATATCCAGTTAGTTGGGCAGCCAATAATAGGCTGAAGTTCTGGGAGAGGAGCCTGTTTCTTTGGTCCTCTTGGCTCACAAACCTAAAGAGCCGAATTATAAACCTCAGGATGGCAATTTTTAGATTACCGCTAAACTCTCTCCTTTTTTGTCATCTAAGCAGTTTAACTAACAGACAAAATAGCCACACTTTTCCTTCGAAGGAAAGTGGCCGGGAAGAAATCTATATCAAGTGATAAACTAACTGTTTAAAAATAGTCCAATTATTTTTATTGATCTTGTACACCCAATAATTATAAATCATGCAACATGTCTGTGTGGGTGATACACCCACAGGAAGAGTCAGGGGACCCCCTATGTCAAACTAAAAAACTACTGCGTATAGCATTGATAACGCCACTCCTATATCAGCAAGATAAATGAGGAGATCCCTCTTAAAGGCATTTCTTCTGCTTTCCAGTACAGAAATTACAGCGCGTACTCTGGTTACAAAACTAGAAGTGCTGGCAGGACTATAGGAATGAAGTGATAGATGCCAGTCTGTCTACGACCCACTGAGTTGACAGTAAAGCTATGTAGGTGTTTCTGGAAGGATCATTCTGCTTCGGGATGTGTTCTCGAGCAGGTCCACTCACTTCCAAAAGGATTTAGAAGTAAGGTTAAAGCTAATATTTGTAGCACCTACAAATCCAGATCATGGCTGTAGCAAAGTACAAAGTCTCTGACGCTCATAAAGTTACATAAGCTGAAAAGAGACCTGTGTCCATCAAGTTCCTCACATCTGGTTTTTGCTGTTGATCCAAAAGAAGGCAAAAAAAGAAAAAAACAGTTTGAAAAACTTCCAATTTTGCAACAAACTAGGGGAAAAAATCCCTCTTGACCCCAAAATGGCAGTCAGATTTATCCTTAGATCAAGAAGCTATAATCCTACAGTTGAAAAAATTATATATTTTGAATATTCTGTTGCAAGTATGCATCTAATTGCTGTTTAAACATTGGCACAGACTCTGATAAAACCACTTCTCCTGGCAGAGAATTCCACATTATTTTTGTTCTTATGGTTTAAAAAAAACAAAAAAAAACACCTTTCCTTTGTCTTAGACTAAATCTTCTTTCTTCCAGTCTAAACACATAACCCTGGTGTCCTATGTAAAGTCATGTTTGTGAATAGATTTCCAAACAAAGGTTTGTATTGGCACCGGATATATTTCTATTAGACAGGGCTTAAAATTTGAAGTTCTACGCCAATAGCCAAGCCCTAAAATTTACTTTCCACTAAATATTCACACACCAATGGCAAGTGGTGAATGAAATGTTTTGAGCCCTGGTTGATCTCTAAAATGAATTGTTAGTTGCCGGTTTCTGATGACGTGAATCTGTAATCTGTGCAAAATACAGACTGCAGGAACGGTGCATACAAAAATATACAGGTTTAAACGTTGCATGGCTACTTAGAATCTCTTCTCTTGGCAAATAAATATGGGGATTTGGGTCATGGCCATAACATGTTAAGCCCACCATGGAGTACCCCAGTATCGGTGGGTCCTACAATCATTTTAACATGGCAGAAAAACATTCCAACTGCAAATCTGACTGCTTACAGTGTCTCTTCAAATGTATGCTTGTTCTATCTGTGCCTCCCTTAAAAAATAAATAAATCATGTAACACAAAATAACTCCAGGGGTTTGATAGATTTCATTTTGAAATCATGCTTAGAACCAATATTTGTAGAGAATTGAACGAACCACTTACTGATTACTCCAAACGGTATTGAGATAAAGCCATACATTTCTCTGTAAACTATATTAAAAATGTGTTTGACTGCAGCCTAACTTGTAAGAGAGCACTGCATTATATGTGGGAAGAATAAGCATTATCTTTGCTTGTCCTTGTCACTAGCTGCTTGGCTGTGTTGGTGACATTCAATAGAGCAATCAATTCGTCGAATGACTTTATTTTGGAAAGCAGCTAATAATGTATGATAAAGCTATGTGGCAAATCATAAATTCACCTATTTTATTGCAACATATAGGAAGAATGATTCCTGCTACTCTTCAGCTGACAATAGTAAACCTGTGATCTCTTCTAGTGAGTGGCTAAAGATCATGGAAGTTGTAGTCCAACTGCAGGAAAGCTGAATGTACAAATACAAGCCCTTAATTATTGTTTTTCATGCATCAGTGTTTACATGGGTCTTAGGAACGTCACAGTAACCAGCGTTAGCTGTTCTTGGATGAGAATGTATAAATTGACTGTAAAACATAGTGCCTCCTCTGTGTGTTCAAATGACATACATCGTATTAGTCCAGTAGACAAGATGCCAAAATACCAGAGTGTTGTGCAATGATACCTTTTTAACCCCTTAAGGACCAAACTTCTGGAATAAAAGGGAATCATGACGTGTCAGACATGTCATGTGTCCTTAAGGGGTTAATAAACTAATATAATATTCTCTCTCTCTCTCTCCTTTAAAATATGTTGGTTCAATAATACTTTGGATTTATATTGATCTCCTGTGCCATCAGTGAGGTGAATTTTTGCTCACTTAATTTCACTTACCAATTGCTAGTGGGGAGTATAAATTTGGAGCTTTGTATAGATAATTATTTGCTTTGTTGATACTATTCGGTACGGAGTATGTTTATGCTCATGTGTATTGGTTTTCTAATTTTTTTTTTTCTTCTCTCTTTTTGACAGGGGTGGCCCATCGGAGTCAGAGCAGTGAAGGAGTCAGCTCACTCAGCAGTTCTCCATCAAATAGCCTTGAAACACAGTCTCAGTCTCTTTCCCGTTCACAAAGCATGGATATTGACAGCGTGGCTTGTGAAAAAAGGTGAAATGTGTTAATGGACTCGAAGTGCCCTATCCACTACAGCACGTTCTAGTGGTTATGGTACAATGAGTCTGTGGGTGCCCGTTACCTGTTTACCAAGAAAATAAATCTAAAGCCCTGTATGTAGCTGTTTAACCTTGGGCAGCAATGGTGGGCTAACTCGCCTGCAAGCCTCCCAAACGATTATTACCGTCAAGGGTTGGTCTGCTTTGCGTAGAAATTGTGGAAGCTAAACTTCAATTTGTATAAGGCGAGGGGACAGGCTTTGTGTGCCAGTATATCTCCAGTTTTAAACTCCTTGAATTGTTTGACAGAAAACAAAGGGATCTAACAAACATTCCAGTAATACAATAAGCTCTAGTGGTTATGTGCTTATTGTGACCACTTGGACTGTAGAAACTGGGGGGATATTACACATTTAGTTTAAGATGCTTCAGGGGACCTGTCTCTGTCACACCTTTTATAACTGCAAACACTTAAGAGCTGTGGTTGTTGGTCATTTCCTACCTCTGTAATTGGTACTGCCCTGTAGAGTTCCTTATATGTATGTGTGAGTCATTGTTGATTTTGAAGGCAAATGTATGTCATCTGCATAAAATGTATGTTGTGTGCATAACCAAAAACGATTTCTTAAGTTCTGCAGTTTCAAGTTATTTTAATAACTACACCTGACCAACTAAATATTATTGTTTTGTCCTTCTAGAGTACCTCTATAAAAATATAGTGAAACGTTCTAAACATTCTTTTTGATATTGTACTTTATGCGGTGACATATTTCAGTGATCAACAAGCCTCTCTTGCTGTGAGATACTGTTTCCTTAAATTTGTTCTAGTGAGAAGTTCTGAATTCTACCACACAAAATACAATTTATAATACATGCTGGTTTATCAGCTCCGTGAGAGTTGGTTTTTAAAGGAATCAAAAGTTGTTTCAATTCTAGTGGATGTTTGGCATAGATCGATAGACAAGGAGGACTAGATGCTTGCCCTTAACTGCCTTTATTTTGTTCTGATGGGTTTTACTTTGCATTGGCTATCCTTCCACTACTGATATTCGGAAACTATGTGCAGGTTGAGAGTCATGGTTAATGTATTACTTTGTCAAGATTAGGCCAACACCACTTTAGTGATTAATGCAGTTTTGGTTATTTTTTCTTTATTTTGTGTGTGTGGTTTTTGTGATCGTACAACATTAAATAATTATGTTCCCATTGTAATATTTTCCAGCATGTCCCAGGTGGATGTGGACTCAGGAATAGAAAATATGGAAGTCGAGGAGAGTGATCGCAGGGAGAAAAGAAGCCTCACAGATAAGGTATGCCATTTTCAATCCTCACCCACGTTTTCTAGGCTATATTGGGAAAGGATTTTATTATTTGACCAGTGACAGCTGGCAGCATTTTTTATTTTGGTTTTTCTTTTAGGAACCTTCTGCTGGAACTGAAGTATCGGAGGAGCAGTCCTTGCAGCTGGTCTGTAAGATCTTTAGAGTTTCCTGGAAGGATCGAGATAGAGATGTGATTTTCCTGAAGTCCCTTTCCTCTCAGTTTAGGCAGAATCCTAAAGAAGGTATTCTTCATTTTAAAGAACATTTTGTTTTCTTTTTTGCTTTTATTTTCTTCTCACTTACTAAAAATCCATGTCCCAAAATATGTGAGTGAATAAGTGAGATTGAAAATGTAAGGCCTGCTCATTGTAAGCACCTACGCCATGTCACGCAAATCTCTAGCAAGCATGTGCATTACAACTTAAACATGCATGGAATTTGGATCTGGGTCAAGGCTATATTCTGCTTTCACATATGGTTTTACTCGTCTTTGGGATCCATCAAGCAAAAATGCAATCTAAAAGTAGTCTATGCATTCTTAGTAACTGTATACAGGAAATGGACAGGTCTTTACAGTGATGTCTTTACATAGGACACGAGGTCATGCGTTTAGACTGGAAGAAAGAAGATTTCGTCTAAGGCAAAGGAAAGGTTTTTTTTTTTAATGTAAGAACAATCAGGATGTGGAATTCTCTGCCTGAAGAAGTGGTTTTATCAGAGTCCGTACATATGTTCAAACAGCTACTAGATGCATACTTGCAAAAACAGAATATTCAAGGATATAATATTTCAATGTAGGGTAATAACCGCTTGATCCAAGATAAATCTGACTGCCATTCTGGGGTCAATAAGGAATTGTTTTCCTAGCTTGTTGCAAAATTGTGCTTCAAACTGTTTTTTTTTGCCTTCTTTTGGATCAACAGCAAAAAACATATGTGAGGAAGGCTGAACTTGATGGACGCAAGTCTCTTTTCAGCTATGTAACTGTCATACATGTGGCAATCACCATTGAGCCTTTAAGATTTCTTGTAAACGCTTCTTTTATTTTCACTTGATATGATATTATAAAGTATACAATTTATTGCTGTAAATACTTAAGTCTCTTCCTCTTTCCTTCTCTTAGTATACTCCTCTTTTAAGGACTTAATTGGCCAGATTTTAATGGAAGTATTGATGATGTCCACTCAATCAAAGGATGAAAACCCATTTGCCAGCCTCACTGCCACATCGCAGCCAATTTTAGCTACACGGATACCTGAGCGCACCCTAACGCTCAACACTGCATCCAATCCTGGCACTAGCCCCATGTTCTGTAACACTGGCTCCTTCGGTGCCAGTTCTGCATCCAGGCAAGTTCTACTTTATTTTAACTATTTTTTTTAAACACACTATGAAACATTTATATGGTTGAGAATAAAAAGGTTTGTTTTTTTTTTTCCTACGTTTGAGCATGTTTTTTTTTTGTTGTTTTTTTTTGTAATATGATTCGGTTTCTCCTCTCAGGATTTACACCAAATTTCCCTGAGAGCATTGTGAATTTAAATGTCCTTTATTATTATTATTATTATTATTATTATTATTATTATTATTATTATTATTATCATCATTATCTTTATCAATTCTTTATTTAGCATTGACATAATGAACTGGCATGCTCAAAGTAATTAACCATGTAGTTGAATACAATGTGAATATAAACAATTGTTGGTTGCCGTTAGACAGTATAGTTGAATAACATAGAACACAGAGCAGGGTTATCTGGTTTGGTTTTAGTTAACAAATATTATCAGGTTACCCCAGGAGATATGTGGAGAGAATGGAGATATACAGAAAGAGCATGAGTAGGAAACGTAAGAAGAGAAAGGGGGCGAGGCGGACGCTCTGTCACTTTCTATCTTCCCATGGGGCAGTTTTCCCATGGTTCTCATATTCTTTGGAAGGTCTTCTGGGTACCCCTACCCCTGGCCGCCAGGTCGTCCATTAAGTGAACTTCTTTAATTACAGAGGGAGCGCTTGAGCCAATCTGCTGCCACTGCTCTCCCTGCTGCTTTTGTGTATGAGTCCACCCGTCTATGGGTCTGCTTAGTAAGTATAGCCATGGGTCTGGGTCCGGGGCCCTGGAGAAGACCTGGGTCATTATGTCTCTAATTTTGTGTCCAGAATCTGCTAATAACTGGGCACGCCCACCACATATGTATATATGTCCCTTTCATCCCGCAGCCCCTCCAGCACAGATCGGTAGGAGTTTTCCTCATGTGGTACAATTTGACAGGGGTGGTATACCAACGGAGCATTGTTTTTACTGATTGCACCTGCAGGGTAACACAGACTGAAGAGGTATTATTAGCTTCTCATATTTCCTGCCATTCTATTCCTTCCAATTCCTCCCCCAAATCACTCTCCCATTGGGTGGTGTAAGTGAGCAGAGATGGGCATAGAGGAGTGTTATTAAACCTTTGGGCATGTTTTCCTGCATACATATAATTTCAAAGAACGTTTTTGTTTTCCGTGCGGCTACTTGTATGTGCGGTAATTTAGCATATTCCTTGAGTTGTAAGTACCGAAAGAAGGTGGCGAATTGGACTATCTCTGGTACAGCTGACAAAATGCGTTGTAGACCTGCTCGCTCCATCATCGCCATTTATATAGCGCCAGCAGATTCTGTAATGCTTTACAATATTATGATAGGGGAGATTTAACTATAAATAGGACAATTACAAGAAAACTCACAGAAACGATAGGTTAAAGAGGACCCTTACAGTCTATAGGAGGTGGGGTGTAAAACACATTAGGGCAGGGAATATCAATCAAATAAGGTGTGAGTGAAGCAGAGCTGGAGGAGAGAGTAGAGTGCTGCCCTTTAGGAGTGAGCAAGAGACAGGGATGTAAGGTAGAGGTTAATCTGGGAGGCCATAAGCTTTCCTAAAGAGATGGGTTTTAAAGCACTTCTTAAACGATTGAAGACTAGGGGAGAGTCTGGATGGCCGTAGGCTATAGGAAGGGAGCCGCCTGAGAGAAGTCCTGCAAGCGTGAGTTGGCTGTACGCGTACGATCAGCGGACAGGAGAAGGTCAAGGGCATAGCGGAGAGACCGAGAAGGGACATACCTATGGATCTGTGAAGAGATATGAGGGGCTAGAATTGTTCAGTGCTTTATATGTATGGGTTAGCACTTTGAATTGGCTCCTATAGGATACAGGAAGCCAATGTATGGACTGACAGAGAGGTGAGGTGTGAGAGGACCGACTAGAGAGGAAAATCAGTCTGGCGGCAGCATTCATTACAGACTGTAGCGGGGCAATACGGCTTTTGGGGAGACCAATCAGGAGAGGGTTACAATAATCCATGCGGGAAATTACTAGAGCATGGACAAGCTCCTTGGTAGCATCATGCGTAAGAAAGGGGCGGATGCGGGCTATGTTTTCAAGATGGAATCGATGGGATTTGGCAACATACTGGATGTGAGGCTTGAAGGTGAGGTCAGAATGAAGTATGACGCCAAGACAGCGCGCTTGCAGGGATGGACTTAGGTGGATATAACTAACTTGAATGGAGAGCGAGAGTGGAGGATCAGTATTGGGAGGAAAGACTAGGAGCTCAGTTTTAGAGTTTCTACTACCCTTTCCCTCCCTCCAGCAGCACTCCATACGTACACTTTTGTAGTAAGCCATAAAACACATTTTCTAGATTACCTTTTCCTGATTAATGCAGCAAATATTTTAAACCTCCTCCCCCAGACTTAGTTCTTGACTTGTTGCTAGTCTCCACTGGGGGCACACCTTTTATTGCAAGCCATCTAATCCACTTGTTCTTAAACGAACACTCTTGTCACCTAAAGCACTTTGTTTTGCTAATCTGCCTTAGGTGTAATAATCCCTGTATCTGCAGGCTTATTTTAATAGAAATCTGCACTTTTTGTTTGTTTCATAAACCCCTTTTATCACACCTTCCCGGCTGTAGATCAGACCTGTAACACATCTCATTGAGAAATGTATGTGTGACCAGTCGTGGAATTGCACAAGCTGTCCTTATGGGTTCTCCTACTTTATGTACATGGCAATTAGCTTTGTTGACTCATTGTTTGAATTTAATGTTCGCTTAAAGTTCTGTGTTAGGCGGTTACCTGTGGCTTGGGGATTCTGATGTGCATCTTCCAACCGTTTGTCACCCAAAAGTTTTGTTACCAAGTCTTAATGTTAATTATTTAGTTCCTTTCTAGGTTAGATTTTTATGTTGGTAACCCTTATGTCTACATAGCTATGTTACCTATGGCTCAAAGATTTAAAAGTTAAAGGACCACTATAGGCACCCAGACCACTTCAGCTTAATGAAGTGGTCTGGGTGCCAGGTCCATCTAGGGTTAACCCTGCAGCTGTAAACATAGCAGTTTCAGAGAAACTGCTATGTTTACCTATGGGTTAATCCAGCCTCTAGTGGCTGTCTCACTGACAGCCGCTAGAGGCGCTTCCGTGCTTCTCACTGTGAAAATCACAGTTAGAAGACGCCAGCGTCCATAGGAAAGCATTGATAATGCTTTCCTATGAGACTGGCTGAATGCACATGCGGCTCATGCTGTGCATGCGCATTCAGCCGATGACGTCAGAAGAGGGAGGAGAGTCCCTGCGCCGTGGGAGCCCGGCGCTGGAAAAAGGTAGGAATTTAACCCCTTCCTCACCCTAGAGCCCGGCGGGAGGGGGACCCAAGGACACTCTAGAGCCAGGAAAAAAAAAAGTGTTTTCATGGCACTATAGTGGTCCTTTAACTTGCTACAGTCAAATATCATTGGTCACATTTCTTATTCTCACATTCATATTTGAGATGTATATAAGTAAATATGTGCAGGAAATGCATAGTCTAGGTGACTTTAAAGGAGTTTGTAGTTTAGAAAGGTGCTTTGTGTATACATTGACCTGCTTTACATAATCTAAAAAACTAATATAGTTTACCTTTGACACATTAAATTATAAATAATTCTGTATAAGCATTGATATTGTGACAAGGTACCTTTTTAGATTATATATTTTTTGTTGGTATATTGGGGCTGAATACTGTAGTCTATACAGCTTATAAAAAGCGGTACACACAGAAATAACACAACAAAATAATCAAAAAAGAGAAGCAGCTCCAAACCCACTCTAGCAACTTGATGAGTTATACACTCAGAAATAGAAAATAGGGTGTGTGCGCTTATAAATGTAAATCTAAACAAATGATATAAAATAATTATCAACCTTTTATTAATTATCACAAATCTAAAAAAATTGTAAGCAGGGGGCTGATTTCAATCTCCACTGTTTTATCTAACCGGACAAATAAATACAAATGTATCACTACAAAAAGTAACAAAATATATATAACACTAAATAGCCATTAAAGGTGGAGAGACCTAAATGTAAAATATATA
Organism: Pelobates fuscus; assembly: GCF_036172605.1. Taxonomy (NCBI): domain Eukaryota; kingdom Metazoa; phylum Chordata; class Amphibia; order Anura; family Pelobatidae; genus Pelobates; species Pelobates fuscus. Next base: position 142,762,415 of record NC_086327.1, on the reverse strand, counting down.
GAAAAGATCAATGATTAAGTGGAGATAGAGTGGATACAACAAATAGCGAAATAAAACACAAAAAATAAAAATACCAGTGTACACAATAATAATAATATATAAAAAATATACCTGACCTCGGTGTGGGCCCCCACCAGAGGTAAATATAACCAAAAGGAAAAAATGATAACACTCTAATGTAAAAAATGTAGTCTATACAGCCCTGTGATGATGTATTTTAAGAATGGATTCTGATACCTGTAATATACAGCCACATTTTGGTGACTTTTATACACAGTCTATTAACAAAGCTTAACTGCTCATGGAATAAAACTGTATTATGGTTCATTTCTTTGTTTGCTAAGTAACGTCTCTATTTTCAAATACTGAATGACCCTTGCTTATCATTTATAGTGCTAACATGCTCCTTAGCACTTTTAGCAAATAAAAAACTAAAAATATGACTAGTGTTAACAAGCAAAAGGCCATTAAAGAGGGTACAGGTTTACAATCTAGAATATCTGTGATCTTTTCTGTATACCGGACACTGGATATTTGGTTAAATGATTGATTAATTAATACATTCTAATGGTAAGAGAACTACAGAGGGCCTGTTTTGCTTGATGCAGCAGAACAGCCAGTACTTCCTAATAATCTCAGTCTTTTGCTAAGCCTTCTGTCTAACTTTTTTTTTTTTTTTTTTATTCTTTCTGTGTTTAGTCTGTATGCATTTAGTCCAGATAGTGGCAGGTTTCCTGTTGGCACACCACTAGCTGGTGGTTCACCCGTCTTTTCAGTACCTTCTGTCAACCCACCCACATCAGGGCAATCTATTCCTGGAAGCCCTCAACCTGGTCAGGCACGCCCGTCAGGGGCTCAAGCCGCATCGCCACAAAACAGCTTGGGCACTGTCACCCACTCAAGGCCAATGCCTATTCCTTCCAGTTCAAGATCTCACAGCATCTCTCCTGTTATGCATATTTCACCAAGCCCTCGAACGGCTGTTTACAACTCTCCTAGACAAAGATCTGCAGCCTCAGGTGTACCCCTCTATTCACTGTCTCCTGGAGTCTCCCCAAGACAAAGGAGGATTCCGTCGAGGTATCTTCTCAGCAGAACATGTGCATGTGTGTGACATTTCCTTATACTGCTCACAGGTTTTAACAGCATGCCTTCTAGATCACTTAACACTAAGCTGCCTTCTTTTGGTCTTAGATGCTGCAGAGTTTAAGACCAATAGTTATTTTATCTGTAGGACTGTGTGTTTTAGTGTTTGTCTTGGATGGTTCTCCATTAAACTAGAACACTCAGCAGAGGTCCTTCTTCAAATTAGATTTGTTCACAATGTGAAACAAAGCCTTTTGGTACTAGTAGGCCAGGTTTGTGTGTTCCAAGATAGTGCTATTTTCTGGTCTGTTGGTTTTTAACCTTGTTTAATGTCCTATCTTTTCGTTTATTTGCATAGATGTATTTTTGTGTTGCAGCATCTGATCTTCATCTTGTTGATTACAGATGCACACTGCCCAAGTGTGCCTGTTTAGGATGGATAGTCCCTATTTCATGCCATAATCTTTGTTCCACTTTTTCTATCCTAATGGCCCTATTCTCTTAATTGCAATACATATTTAGAAACCAATCTTTGTAAATTACATACTGTAGTCCTTGTTCTAAGTTTCAGTTTCATTTATTATCAGCAAGTCTTATCATATAAAATATCACAGAATCTATCCACTGTGGTCACACCTTCAGCCAGAGCTGGATTGAGAGTCCATTGGGCCTGAAAATCATGTTGGGAATAATTACAGAATCTTTTCGACTGCAAACCCTAAAACAGCCATACCTCGCTAGCATTGCGTATCTGGTGCTGGAGGGAAAATCACCGGATGCAGTAATAAAAAAAATCTCATACCCTGTGCTAATTTCTCATTTAATTAATTCCCTAATTGCAGTGTTCGGTGAAGCTGGACATTGGTGGGTGGGCCACTGGCATGAATCACATGACTGCCACCATCCAAAGGGACAGACATGCCCAGAAAGGGGGCGGGTCTGCTGAAGAATTGTAAGGTCAGCCTGTCATAAATTTATGCAGGCTAGCCAACTAAGGGCATACTATGCAGACAGCGCCCTGATATTGACGCAAATGCTAGTGATGTGATTGTTCTAAGCTCCATGGGGCATGTCCCCAGAACTCACTTGTCCACACCACTCCTTACCTTCTTGCTAGCCGGCAGACGTTCCTGGTATTCAGTCTGGAACCAAGAAAAGGTGGATGTGGTGAGTGCAGAAGGAAGGGGACATGTCAAGAACTAATTTCATTGTCAGTCCAAGTTGTGTACACCTACATCCCTTTTAAGTTTCCATAATAATGTACTCTGAACAAAACAAGAGCATGTAAAGCATGTAACATTTTTTGTTATCAATGGGCCTGTTCCACAGCCTTCAGCATAGAGTCCAGCTCCATCAGCTCTTATGTCAGTACGGCCCTGCCGTCAGCCACACCCTCGAAATGAAAGTGTCCCTGTTTGGCTGTTTAAAATGCTAAGAGGTATTAAGACGCACTATTGATGTGTTGTTGTTTTTTTAATTATATGAACCACACTTGTGGAATCAGAAAACCTGTAGCAGCAGTGTAACATGCAATGGATTGACTGTGGGTAGGCCTGTGACTGCTGACGTACAGCTAGAGGTCTTACCTTTCAGTATAAAGAGAAATGTAAACGGAGAAAAAAAAATAAGTGCGCTAAAAACAATTTTATATATAAAGTGCAGATTTCCTCACAATATCAATAAAGTAAAAATAGTGCAAAAACCTAATTCCACTCTTTGAAAAGTGCAGTGTGCATATATATTCAGAGTGCTTGATGCAAAAGTTAAGTGATCTGTGCACAAAAATCTAATAGAGTACACTTACTTTAATCCCATATTTGAAGTGACTCTCATTTGCAGATAATACATAAAAGGGAATAGAATACAAAAACATATATAGTGAAGTATTGTTTTAGTAAAACAAAATGTATAATGTGTATATAGAATGCTCACTCACAAGTAGAGAGCAGATACGCCTGCTCTACTTCCGATAGCTCCAAATATAGAATCCACTGCCGCCAATAAGGTAAAACGATTTACTTCCACAATTGTAAAACAGCACAATTTTAAAATCACCGGGTATTCGTGAAGACTTTCGTTTCCTCAGTTCATGCAGCCGTCGGCTGAAACCAAACAGTCTATGCACGCTCGAGTTTGGTGGTGTCCACTCAATACTTCCGGGAGGCGGTACGTGCGTGATGACGACACATAGCGAGTCAGATGACGCCTTTCGCTGAGGGATCGGCTTCTTCAGATCTGACCTCTCTTTGCCCTAATTGTCTTTTTATACCACCCACAAGGGCGTAGTATAATTAAGCAATGGCTCCTTATTGGCTTATTCACAATCAAATTTCAATAAAAAAACGAAGAATATTCCCAAATACCTGATATTCGTCTAATTCATTCCAAATAACTATCCAGGCTGTCTTATATCCATATACATACATAATGAGTACTTTAACAGAAAAACTGAAATTATCAAAATGTTACATCCTCTGTTTTAAAGGAGACATTAAAAAACACTTAAAAGACCTTAATAACCATAACAAATATATTTAAGAAAGCACAGTAAATAAGATTGATTCCAAGAAAATTGCACATTGAAATCAAATTGTAAAATCCATATTACATAACAAATATTTCAATAGAAAAACCTAGGTATATTCAGTTTTGTCAGAATGCTATATCTTCTATTTTTAAAGTGACAGTAACATACCTAAATAACCATAACAACTGTATTTAAGAGAGCATAATAAATACAAATATAATTAATATTTCAAAAACAGTACTAACATGTTCTAAGAGAATATAAAAAACAGCATATGTGATAAACACATAATTATAAAATCTTATATACATATATATGTATACATACACCCTAGCGCTTTTGTTTACTTGTTTATTGATATTCTATAAAGAGAAATGTAGCTAATCTTTTTTTGAAACTAAACTACAGTTACATGTTCTAGTTTATTGTCTGTTTTAAGAGACTGTACATTAAAGTAACACTATAGGGTCAGGAACACAATCATGTACTTCTTACCCTATAGTGTTAAAAACACCATCTGCCCCTACCACCACCGTCCTAAATTTAGTAAAATCTTACCTTTATTGCAGTCTGCTGCTGCCTGCCATGTCCCTGATGTGCATGCTTGGTTTACATCATCAGAAGTGGTGATCTCAGCCAATCACAGTGCTTTCCCATAGGAATGCACTGGATTGGCTGAGATTGTCAAGGCGGCAGATCAGGGGCAGAGCCAACACATGTCAAACACAGCCCTGGCCAATCAGCATCTCCTCATAGAGATGTATTGAATCAGTTGCATCTCTATGGGGAAAGTTCTGCATGTGGAGGGTGAAGACACTGGCTGTCAGTCACACTGTGCAGCACTGCCCCAGGAATCACCTCTAGCAGCCATCTGAGGAGTGTCCAGTGGAGGTATCACTGCCTCATCTCTGAAAGGACCGTGTTTACTGCAAAAGGCCTGAATGGAATGATTCTACTCACCAGAACAAATTCAATAAGCTGTATCCTATACAATGATCTGTGTCCTATAAAATAAGCTGTATATCATTCAATAAGCTGTATCCTATACAATGATCTGTGTCCTATAAAATAAGCTGTATATCATTCAATAAGCTGTATCCTATACAATGATCTGTGTCCTATAAAATAAGCTGTATATCATTCAATAAGCTGTATCCTATACAATGATCTGTGTCCTATAAAATAAGCTGTATATCATTCAATAAGCTGTATCCTATACAATGATCTGAGTCCTATAAAATAAGCTGTATGTCATTCAATAAGCTGTATCCTATACAATGATCTGTGTCCTATAAAATAAGCTGTATATCATTCAATAAGCTGTATCCTATACAATGATCTGTGCCCTATAAAATAAGCTGTATATCATTCAATAAGCTGTATCCTATACAATGATCTGTGTCCTATAAAATAAGCTGTATATCATTCAATAAGCTGTATCCTATACAATGATCTGTGCCCTATAAAATAAGCTGTATATCATTCAATAAGCTGTATCCTATACAATGATCTGTGTCCTATAAAATAAGCTGTATATCATTCAATAAGCTGTATCCTATACAATGATCTGTGTCCTATAAAATAAGCTGTATATCATTCAATAAGCTGTAGTTGTTCTGGTGACTATAGTGTCCTTTTAAATATATAGGCTTTGTATCTATTATATAATCCAAACTATTAGATCTCTTCATAAGCGGTTCTTACAAGTGTGTGTTTATATATCTATATATGTGTGTTTTTTTACATTTTTGCTTGTCTTCATAATTAGTAGGGATGCACCAAAATTAAAATTTTGGGTTGAAACCAAAAATTCAGGATGCCCTTGGCCGAAAACCGAAAATGACTGACTTTCTCCCCCCCCCCCCCCCCCCCCAAATGATTTTAAAATAGCTTTTTCAATAATTTTATTAATATTAGACTTTTTTTAATTGTCGGCAACATACAGTGAATTTCATATTTTAGACCAAGCATGTCAAAGTCAAAGTGTGGCACGGGCCACATAAACAAGGTTTAAGTTTATGTGGGCCGCACACACATACTGACAGACAGACAGGCACGCCTACTCGCTGACAGACAGACAGGCACGCCTACTCGCTGACACAGACACGCAGGCACGCCTACTCGCTGACAGACAGACAGGCACGCCTACTCGCTGACACAGACACGCAGGCACGCCTACTCGCTGACACAGACACGCAGGCACGCCTACTCGCTGACACAGACACGCAGGCACGCCTACTCGCTGACACAGACACGCAGGCACGCCTACTCGCTGACACAGACACGCAGGCACGCCTACTCGCTGACACAGACACGCAGGCACGCCTACTCGCTGACACAGACACACAGGCATGCCTACTCGCTGACACAGACACGCAGGCACGCCTACTCGCTGACACAGGCACGCAGGCACGCCTACTCGCTGACAGAGGCACGCAGGCACGCCTACTCGCTGACAGAGGCACGCAGGCACGCCTACTCGCTGACAGACAGGCACGCCTACTCGCTGACAGACAGGCACGCCTACTCGCTGACAGACAGGCACGCCTACTCGCTGACAGACAGGCACGCCTACTCGCTGACAGACAGGCACGCCTACTCGCTGACAGACAGGCACGCCTACTCGCTGACAGACGGGCACGCCTACTCGCTGACAGACGGGCACGCCTACTCGCTGACAGACGGGCACGCCTACTCGCTGACAGACGGGCACGCCTACTCGCTGACAGACGGGCACGCCTACTCGCTGACAGACGGGCACGCCTACTCGCTGACAGACGGGCACGCCTACTCGCTGACAGACGGGCACGCCTACTCGCTGACAGACGGGCACGCCTACTCGCTGACAGACGGGCACGCCTACTCGCTGACAGACGGGCACGCCTACTCGCTGACAGACGGGCACGCCTACTCGCTGACAGACGGGCACGCCTACTCGCTGACAGACGGGCACGCCTACTCGCTGACAGACGGGCACGCCTACTCGCTGACAGACGGGCACGCCTACTCGCTGACAGACGGGCACGCCTACTCGCTGACAGACGGGCACGCCTACTCGCTGACAGACGGGCACGCCTACTCGCTGACAGACGGGCACGCCTACTCGCTGACAGACGGGCACGCCTACTCGCTGACAGACGGGCACGCCTACTCGCTGACAGACGGGCACGCCTACTCGCTGACAGACGGGCACGCCTACTCGCTGACAGACGGGCACGCCTACTCGCTGACAGACGGGCACGCCTACTCGCTGACGCGGGCACGCCTACTCGCTGACGCAGGCACGCCTACTCGCTGACGCAGGCACGCAGGCACGCCTACTCGCTGACGCAGACACGCAGGCACGCCTACTCGCTGACGCAGACACGCAGGCACGCCTACTCGCTGACGCAGACACGCAGGCACGCCTACTCGCTGACGCAGACACGCAGGCACGCCTACTCGCTGACGCAGGCACGCCTACTCGCTGACGCAGGCACGCCTACTCGCTGACGCAGGCACGCCTACTCGCTGACGCAGGCACGCCTACTCGCTGACGCAGGCACGCCTACTCGCTGACGCAGGCACGCCTACTCGCTGACGCAGGCACGCCTACTCGCTGACGCAGGCACGCCTACTCGCTGACGCAGGCACGCCTACTCGCTGACGCAGGCACGCCTACTCGCTGACGCAGGCACGCCTACTCGCTGACGCAGGCACGCCTACTCGCTGACGCAGGCACGCCTACTCGCTGACGCAGGCACGCCTACTCGCTGACGCAGGCACGCCTACTCGCTGACGCAGGCACGCCTACTCGCTGACGCAGGCACGCCTACTCGCTGACGCAGGCACGCCTACTCGCTGACGCAGGCACGCCTACTCGCTGACGCAGGCACGCCTACTCGCTGACGCAGGCACGCCTACTCGCTGACGCAGGCACGCCTACTCGCTGACGCAGGCACGCCCACTCGCTGACGCAGGCACGCCCACTCGCTGACGCAGGCACGCACACTCGCTGACGCAGGCACGCACACTCGCTGACGCAGGCACGCACACTCGCTGACGCAGGCACGCACACTCGCTGACGCAGGCACGCACACTCGCTGACGCAGGCACGCACACTCGCTGACGCAGGCACGCACACTCGCTGACGCAGGCACGCACACTCGCTGACGCAGGCACGCACACTCGCTGACGCAGGCACGCACACTCGCTGACGCAGGCACGCACGGACACTCGCTGACAGAGGCACGCACGGACACTCGCTGACAGAGGCACGCACGGACACTCGCTGACAGAGGCACGCACACACATACTCGCTGACAGTATGACACAGACACGCAAACACACACTTTACTGCTCCTTACCTTATGGAGCCGATGGGGGGCATCTCCATGTGGTCCTTCCTGCTCCCGCGCGCGGTTTAGTGATGCCGGGTGCTGGAATATGATGTCTTATTCCGGCGCCTGGCTTCACTTCAGTCGGCGCACGCGAGGGAGCAGTGAGGAGCAGAACACTGAGCTCCCTCGCGGCCATCCTCCCCGGCCGGGTAAGTGTAAGCAGAGTAGTAGGCACCTGCAATATAGGGAAAGCAGGTGCCTACTCTGGTATAACAGTAGCATGTACTCGCGGCTCGCCGGGCCGCAAAGATGGTCCTTGTGGGCAGCGAGTTTGACATGCTTGTTTTAGACCATAATAACAAAATCAATTGTTTTCAGTTTGGCTAATTTTTCCTAAAATAAGAAAATTAGTTTAACTTCACTTTCACTTCCTCAATTGACAGCTTAAGTAATAACCCTGAATTTATTACTAGGTCAAAGAGCTAGCTGTTGTAAAACTGCAACTCCCATTGTGCTCTGTGCGCCTAAAGGGAGAAAAAGCATGAAATGGAGTTGTAGTTCTCCAGCACCTGTCACTGCAGGTTCTGCCCTCTCACCCCCACTGCTGCTGCTCTCCTCCCCCAGGCCAGCAGGAGGTAGGCTGCCGTCTCCCCCATAGACAGGTGTTTTCCCAGTGGAGGTTGCACCTGCCGGGGATGTCGGGTGGGGTGCTCACCCAGTGCTGGGACAGGTCCCCTGAGGAGCTGAATTACCTTGCCAGGAAGCAGAGCTGGTAGTCCTCCTGCCTTGGGAGGAGGTGGGGGTAAGGCTGGTATTTTCAGCACATTTGGTCCACTTCCGGCTGAATATTTCGGTGCATCCCTAATAATTAGGTTAATGCATTGTGGCCTACTTGCTATGTTTTGCAGATTTTTGTATTTCTAAGTCAATGCATGCTTGTTGTTTTACTATATAGGATATTTTATAACTTTGGTATCATTTTGTGAGGCAGATTGTATGGATACATATTGGCATTTGTGACCTCTTACATGCATGTTGCATTTTGTTCTGATTGTATTTGTAATTTACACAGTGCAGACGTCTTACAAAATATTTTTAGAAATTGAAATTGAGTTGAAATTGCACGTTAAACGATTATCTGTTAGATCTTCCGTTTTAGCCTGAAATGTTTGGTTAATAGCTGACCGTGTATTTCATATTTGTCTCGGCAATAGTATGGTGACTGCAATGTGATCTTATCTTACGGATTTAAAATATCAGAAAATCACAACTGTTTAAGTGGGTAAAATGGTGTGAGGAATGCCAGTAGTTTCTTTTTGGGGTCAGGGGGGGGGGGATTGGCCACAGTTTACCTGCAGAACAGTGCTATCTCAGCATGCAGTACTTAAAGTACATTTGTGATGTCAGTCCCTAGACTTGCTTTGTGCAGCTGTTCTCCGGAAACACCCGATTTGAAAAACTTGATAGATCACAATTATTCATAGATACGCAGAATTATTCATTCAACTTAGAACTGTGGAGAATAGGCAAGGAAATTAAAAATTATAGGCCACAATAGCAGAAACTTTTATGGCCTATAATGTAAAATGTTCTTGTCAATTCTCCACAATTCCCTTGTGGTTCTGTTTTCCATGTGCTAATTCCCTTGTTCTCATGTTGTATTAGTATGTATGGCAGCAGCCCCATGTCTCCCCTCTTCCTCACCCGTCCTGATGAGACTGTGGACAGCAGTGATGAGGAAAATGATGAAGAAGATTTTTCTAGTGTCCAGTTTGGGTCCAGGTATTGGGAATGCCGTGACTGTGGCATGTTTTACATGAGCAGGGCTGAGCATATTGCACACATAACATAATCTGTACTAGATGAAAGAGAAGCATTATATGTATAGAATATTTATATTTGAATACGCTTTACTCTGCTGTGTGTTGACTCTGCTGATTGCTTTGAAAGGCTTGTTCCTGGTTTGAAGTGCTCCAGGGAGCATGGAATGAGGCGAGTCCATTGAAATGCCTGGTTTGCTGTAGTGCTAATGGTTTCCTATATTTTGTTGCTTACGGTCTGTGAGTGCTAGCGTTAACGGCGTATTAATTGGCATATAGTGGGGGGAGGGGGGGTGCTCACTTGTGGTTATTTTGTGGAGATTTATTTGGTTAGATGATTTATATAACTTTCATTCTTGCAACATTTTAATAAAGGCTTGAGGTTTTATTTAACCAAATCTTCTGTAGAGTGAATACCACGAGGCGGAGAAAGTCTGCAATGATCACTGATTACCTCTGAACACAACTGAAGCCAAAATGATACTAATAAAGCCAGTCTAATTTTAAAAAAGTGCAGTGACAATATATATATATAAATAAAAATAAGTGAAGTGCGTTATTTGTGAATTCTTGATTTGAATAGGTGCAGATCATTTAATAGAACCTTCTCTCCCCAGGTACAACAAACTGGTATGGTCCAAACTGGGGAACCATCATGTTTCCTGGAAGATGTAATAATAGATATCTTCTACTTTTACAGCAAATCATATTCTGTCTCCTGGAATGGCAATTGCTGCCAGCAAAGTGTAGCTTAATTTTTGCATGCGTTTTATCGCTCCCTATAAAGCTGAGGTGATTATGCCTGTTTGGTTTTGGAGCAAGACAAAGTAAGGACAAACCTGCTACTTTTTCTGATCCCAGAGTAAAACATTTGTACTGTCTCCTCTAGAGCCTTGCCTTTAATCATTTCATCTCATTGGATTGGTTAAAGTGTCTGGTGTCCCCAGGCACTGTCACTTCAGTGTTAAACCATTTTCCAGTGGTCCCTGTCTTCCTATAACCTGGAAGTGTAGCCAAAGTAAATATTGATTACTTCCTTACTTCCTTAGCCTTACCGATTCATACCTTAATGGTCACTGTGATAGGCTGAAAGCAGTCAGCTGATAGTCTCGGCCAATCACAGCCACCCTTCTCAGGCTAATGCTTCCTCTTAGCCTGACTAGCACAGTGGCATGGGTTTCTAGGAAACAGTTTAATACTGAATAAAAGGATGGCACCAGGGGACTCCAAACACTAGCCACTTCACTAAGGTGAAGGAATTACAGTGCCTACAGTGTCCATTCAAACATCATAAGGCAACTGTAGGCAGCCGCCTAGGGCAGTGTAGTTAAATAGGGGCGCCACGAAATATAAATTTGCTTGGATCACATTCCAACATTACTATCCCTATGTGAATCATGAAGGGGGTGCGTGGGACATTAGTCCTTTTCTGCTGTTGACACATTTCTTGCTTCCAAAAGGCTTAATTTATCAATTCTGTTTATTATTTGCTTGCAGTATCAGAGGCCAGCTTCATTAGCGTTGTGGGAGATAATTGATGTACCATGTTTTTCTGCATTTTTTCAATTAACTTGTAACACACTTGATTTTGCACTAAATTTGGTTTCTAGACTAATTTATTTACTTATTGTTTGTATTGTTTGTGATCATGGTCCCCGGTCCTAGCAAACCGAGTTGAGCACTTTCCATTGGGTTAACCATGGCAGTCCAATCCTAGATGCAAAATCCCAATCTAGCGGATAAAGAAAAATAAAATGACTTATTGTTTATGTTCCTTTGTAGTGGGACAAGTAGCACAGAGTCCTATAGTGATCACTTTACAATTGAAACTTGCAAAGAGACCGAAATGCTAAACTACCTCATCGAGTGCTTTGATAGAGTGGGGATAGAGGAGAGAAAAGCCCCAAAGGTGAGTACCTCTGCTGCTGGTATGAGTATGTATTTGCACATTCTCTGTGGCTGGTAACGAATACAATTACATTTTTTGTTTTCCCCCTTTCTCCTGTCATCACAGCTTTGCAGCCAACCAGATGTGAGCCAGCTTCTGAGCAGCATTCGATCACAATGTATTTGCCATGCTGCTTTGGTGTTACAAGGAGCACTCACACAGCCAAGGTAAATACATTTCACTCCTGCCACCATGACACACAGCGTCATATGGAAATTTGACGGGGTTTTCAGGACTTATCTTGGGGCGAGGGTGGCCTCAAAGTAGTTTTCCAGTTGTTGCAGAGCTGTTATCTCCCATGATTCTTTCTGTCTTTCGGCTATTAAAGCAGCAGAGGACTTTCTGTCCTGCAATCAATGTAGGTCTGCCTTTTGGCCACCAATATTTTTGAACATTCTTAAAACTCTAGCAGGATACATAATCATTGTCTGTGATCTAGGTGATAAGGTGTTTAGTTTTTTTTTTATTTGTAGAGTTTTGGGTAAGGAATGTGATATTCTGTACTGTGCCACAGGCAATCTTGCGGTTTGGTTTATAGTAGGGTTGTTCCTTGACCAAACTATTGTAGTTCTAGAAGCCATGTGAGCTAATATGTATAGATGGGAGGCGTTTAGATATATATCTGTTAAATGCGAATAAGAAAATGACATCACTAATGAGCACAATTAGTAAGAAGGCTGTTGCATTGAAACCTCTTATATTAAGCACTTAATGTATAAAAGCAGCCTATCTAAGCGCTGCATGATACCATAATGTGGATAACGTGTTCAGTAGTGAGCTCATTCCGTCTCTTTACTGTAGGCCTGCACAGCAGCCGTCTCTCTTGCTGCCCTACATGCTTTGCAGAAACCTGCCATTTGCTTTCATCCAAGAGCTTGTGAGGGCCACATATCAGGATGAAGACGTGTTTAAGCAGGTAAGAGAATGCATGAACGGAAATACTTTCTAACCTGTGTATTCTGTATGTCTGCTCATTTATTCACCAGTTACATTTGGAACTTTGGGCTTGTGAATGCTTTATCACTTCAGCTCTCTTTGCTTAAAGATGAGTGTTTGGCATAATATAAAACCTCTTTATTTTGATTGACATATGAGCACAGCGGTTTTTAAATTTATAGTACAGCAACATTTCCAAGAACGTCAAAGTTGTTTTGTTTTTTTTGTTTGACTTCTGAGCCATCACGTCTGTGTTCTGTGCGAATAGGTTATTTTTCTCTTCTGCTTCGTATAGATTTTTATTCCCATTCTTCAAGGCTTGGCTCAGGCTGCTAAAGAGTGTTCGTTGGACAGTGATAACTTCAAATATCCCCTGATGGTAAGGAATCTGCATGGTGGTCCTGGTCACTTCACTGCTTCTTTATTTGCTGCTCTACCTGTCTACACGTTGGCCGTTATTATTATTTTCAAGCTCTCTTCCTTTCAGTGTGGGAGAATGTGAAGAGTATAATAGGGTGAAAACATAAGCCATGGATATGAAGTAAGGTTGGCCTGTTAAGGGGGCAAATGGGTCCCCAGCAGGGCTTTAAGAGTTGACCGATCCCATGACGTCCAAACCACCTCCTATTTCTCAAAGGTTCTTGCTGTTTTGTGTGACATAGCTTCATACATGTTTGTTGTTTAAGGTCACTAGTGGTAGGGAACTTCCAAAGTGCAAACTTTCAAAGCAACTATAAAATGCATCATGATAGTTCTGGCATGTTCAAGTAACACATCTGGGAGCACGTGTAATATAAATGGGTATTGGGTTCAAATGGTAGGGCTGTGTTAGTCAGCTTTCTGGTAAAAGACTGGAGGGTCTCCCTAAAGCAGCCCAGGAAGAAGAAGAAAAAAAAAAAAAAGGTTATTGAGAACAATCGCTTAGCTTGTGTCACTAAAAATAGCCCCAGCTGACTAACTGGTGGGTTTTAATCCTGCTCACACTGCAATCTTTACATATGCATTTTAATACCTATTGGAAGAGCTGCTTGCAGTACTAAATTCAAACGCTTTAAGCAGCTTATCAAAAAAATCCGCAGACAGGGTATCAGTAGGTATCTATAGATGTCTAGTGTGATTTGGTGTGATCGGGATTTAACCCTACTCACACCAAATCAGCAGGACGTTCCATGCCTTCCTACAGACATTTGTGCCCGATCTGTGTAGGACGGCTTGGAACATCCTAACCGTGGAAAGGGGTTAAACATGTCTGCAGGGCAATTTTTTACTATTATTGCAGCTTCCCATTTTCTCTAGATGGTTAAACTTGCTCACAAATCATACAAAACTGTTCTGGTTATTCATAAACTATGATTTTGGGTCGAAATACTAAAGGCAAAGAGCATTGTGGAAACCAGTAGAATGTGTCTGCATTTTGCTTCACTTTTTTACAATGCCCGTTAATTGCTTTTTTCCACTTGTTTTCTTGTGTGTTAAACAAAAGGCAGAATAGTTGTGTGTGGAGGATTGTTAATGCTTGTCATAATTTGCCTGGATATTTGCTAATATTCTACTCTTGGTTTTAGGCATTAGGTGAGCTCTGTGAAATAAAGTTTGGGAAAATTCACCCAGTCTGCTCTTTGGTAAGTTAAAAACCTTGCAAAATTGCAGCAATCCCTTAAGCCTGATTGCAAAATGAGAGTTTAGAACTCCCTTTACTTTCAGGTGAAGTGTAATGTAATATTCTGACAAATATAAGGGCCATGTTATAGTTTTGTGCTCAAACTATTATTTAAGTGGGAAGAACTGGTTCAAATAAATGCACAAGTGGAGAGATTCTGACAAAAGTCATCAAATATAGCTTAATTTCTTCCGTTATCCTGAATTAATTAAATTAAAACGTTAAAGTAATCCTATCATAACAGGTTCACTTTAAGTAAAATCTCATCCACTAGATATATTTTACCTCTGTGATAGATCATGGCTTTTATCGCTTTACGAAATGATAAATACTCCTTATCCCGATTTGCCTGCAGGAGGGTTCTCCTGCTCCCTGCTGTCACTCTGTTCTCTGCATAAATTCTACCATCGGTACAGATTTTGCCAAGTAGTTGGTTGACTGGTAGTAAGAGGGACTATATATATATTCTTTACCTTATCTAGCAGTTTTGCTTCACATTGTAGCACCTTGATTCTCTCATTTAAAATATATTTCTGTGTATCACGACAGGTACACATTTAAAGTAAATTTTAATCTGTATGCTGAGTGACCGCAAATTGCTTATTTTCATTGTGGGCATTAGATCACATCCTTGCCTTTTTGGTTACCCAAACCACTGAGTCCTGCCACCGGACGGGAGCTGCAGCGCCTTTCCTATCTTGGTTCATTTTTCAGTCTCTCAGTCTTTGCAGAAGATGATGTAAGTAATGATTTGGAAATATTTTGAGCACTGTATACAAATTATAATCATCCCAGTTAATTTCCTAATCCTTGGTTTGTTTTTCCTGTCTTCTCTCTCCAGAATAAAGTAGTTGAGAAATACTTTTCTGGACCAACAATAACTCTAGAAAATACCAGAGTGGTCAGCCAGTCTTTGCAGCATTACTTAGAGTCTGCACGGGTAAGGAATCTCAGAGCCATTTTAACTAAGGGAAATGGATTGTTCTAAAGCAAGCATGTCAAACTCAAAGTCTGGCACGAGCCACATAAACAAGGTTTAAATTTATGTGGGCCGCAAAAAAAAAAAACACAACCTTAAATTTTCATAGAAACTTAGTTTTATTTCAAAAAGTACAGTATAAAAAAAAAAAAACAGCAGTCCCCCATCTACCCCCTCTACCACCCTGTGCCAAATCTGATCCTCCCGCTACTGGATTAACCCATATGTAAACATAGCAGTTTCTCTAAAACTGCTATATTTACAACAGGATTAATCCTAGAGGGACCTGGCACCCAGACCACTTCATTAAGCTGAAGTGGTCTGGGTGCCTAGAGTGGTCCTTTAAACATTCTTGCACTCACATCATTTAATTTATTGTTCCCTATCTTTGGGAGCTGGTGTGGGGATCTTCTGTCTGGAGATCTCCTTCCTTCTCCCTCGTGCGGTTTAGTGGTGCCGGAATGACGTCATATTCCAGCGCCCAGCGCCACTACAGACGGCACGCGAGGAAGCAATGAGGAGCAGTAACACTGAGCTCCCTGGCCATCCTCTCCAACCGGGTAAGTGTTAGCAGAGTAGGCACTTGCAATGTGGGGAAAGCAGGTGCCTACTCTGCTAGAACACCAGCATGTACTTGCAGCTCGCCAGGCAGCAAAGATGGTCCTTGTGGGCCGCGAGTTTGACATGCTTGTTCTAAAGGACTACCGAGGTAGAAGTACAACAGATAGTGCCTGCATGGTGAACTGCAGCATAAACACACAAAATTTAAAGACCCGTGAATTAAGTGGTCAGAACCTTCCACCCATTGGGGACTGAGTGAAATATCATGGAAACTCCATTTGGGGTCCCAAGTAAAGGATTTAATAACCTGCTGCTTGATACAATGTGCACTTTGTTATTGACAATATACAATTGTCAGAGAATCTTTAGTTTTTTTTGGTCCATTGGTTTGATGTTCTTTCTGCAGCAAGACTTGTTCAAGATTCTTCACAGTATCCTGCTTAATGGAGAGACCCGGGAGGCGGCTCTGAACTACATGGCGGCTCTAGTGACTGGCAACATGAAGAAGGCACAAATGCAGGTAAATCTAATATCTGCCTCTACTGGGGGCTCTTCCATAATGCTATTTAACAGGGAATGAAGCTGTGTTAGATAAAAATAATCCCGGTTAATGTAAACCTTCACCCTTCCTGGTCACATTTTATTTATTCTTAGATCTATGGATCAAACCTTGAGCAGCAATGCATTGCGAGTGTTTGTTTTTTGATAGTGCCTTATTCAGGAATATTTTGAAAAAATATATATTGGTCCATCCTTAACTGGTTGCTACATGAAGTAATGTTTGTGTCTTTTTCCTATGTTTTAAAGGGTAATACACACAAAGCCTAGAGGGATATAAGGCACACGTAAATAATGAGATTGTTGTGTGGCTGAAACCATTATGTGTGGTTACTGTGTACCTATTGTGCAAGCGGAACCTGGCTGATGTTTAGGTTCTTGACTGACAAGTCATCTGCCGTGAAGGTTTAAAACATTACGTGCAATTTATTTATTTTGTAAGGGAGGAGGGATCCCCTTCATCTTGGATCTAATGGTTTATCTATTGTTGGTGATCCTCTGTTAATGGGTCACTACAGGTTGAAACGGATGCTATTTTGTTTTTTTTAATCGATCGCTTTATTGATTTAATGTAGTATACATGTTAATATAAATATTAAATATAATATAAAAAAAGTGCTATTTTCCCTGGCAAATCAAGCAGATTCAGAGTGTCAGTTTATCCTGTTTTCTCTGTGCAGCACTTTGTAGCAATTCCATTCATCATTTTGGTAAATGGGATCGATTCGCAAATTGGCAGAAGCTGCACCATGGCTGCTATGAGCTTCTGAGATTTTACGTTAGAAAGGAAAAACCTTAAGAGTTGTCTCTTCTGTTAAAAGCTTTTTATTAGCCCTCTCTTGAATGTTCTCTCATTACTCTTGACCTTTGTGAAATTTCACTAGTAGACTGATAAATCCCTCTTACCTTTCCCTTTATTGAAGTATTATAAATTCCTTCATCTGGTGTGGTGGTTGTCATTAAACCAAAAAACAATGCTCCAGTTCAAGTGGTTTCCTTCTCCACCTATTATTATAGACAGATGACCGACTGGTGTCAACTGATGGATTCATGCTGAATTTCCTCTGGGTACTGCAGCAGCTCAGCACCAAGATCAAGTTAGAAACTGTGGATCCAATGTACATCTTTCACCCTAAATGCCGCATTGCTCTGCCGAATGATGAAACCCGCATCAAAGCAACAATGGAGGAAGTAACAGCTTGGATATCTGAGCGCAGTATGTACCCTGGCTCCGTTTTACTGCCTTTGATTTCGAGATGGGTGTTAATGGAGATTTAACAACTCTAGTTGTTAATTTAGTATAAATAGTGCAGAAACTGTTCAGAGTTTCAAGTTCTGCCATTTTCTGTAACTTAAACATACATAAAATAATTAATATCAAAATAAATAAAATCAGTCAGTCAGCATAACTTTAAATTGTCTTACATTTTTATTATTTTCAAAATGACCGTGTACAATCCAGGATGTGGACATGACCAGTTTATACAAAAAATATATCAAATATTTTAATGGTGGCTGAGATAATTATGGAGGGAACAAAAAAACATAACATTATGAAGTTTACACAAATTCTAAAACTTTTAAAGAAGTAAAGGCTGTTCTTTTCTGTGCTAAAGACATCCTGGTCGGTGAATAACAGTCATCTCTGTGGGACACCATTGCATATAAAACAGTGGGAGTGCTGTGGTTCATAAACCTCACCGACGGTCGGACTTTCTATATCTGCATTAACAGTGAATTGATATTAAGAAGCTTAAGATAATATGCTGTTTTTTATATTTGTTAACTCTCTTTTCTAGATCAAGATCCAATGTTGTTTTCTGAGCCCAAGTTCCCAACTGAATGCTTCTTCTTGACTCTGCATGCTCACCACCTTGCCATTCTTCCAAGCTGCCGGCGCTACATACGGCGCCTGAGAGCCATCCGTGAACTGAATAGGTGAGCGACACTGCTCCTTTTTTTCTTTGTGTTTTCCCGCTTTATAATCCTTGAATCTTGGGCAGCAGAGTCTGCGTGACTGTTACGTCTTTCTCATACCTAGTGTCTTTTCAGAACTGTGGAAGAGCTAAAGAACAACGAAACTCAGTGGAAGGATTCGCCTTTAGCAGTCAGACACAGAGAGATGTTAAAACGCTGCAAAACTCAGCTGAAGGTCTGTCTCTTTAGTATTAACCTGTTTAAAGGTATACTCCACGCACCATTAACAATTGTAGTTAGCATGTTAGAGAAGGAGAGCAGCTCCTTGTATTTCCAGTCGTTTCGGAACCAACTATAGTTTTTTTTGTTTGTTTTTTCGTCTTGGGTCTACACTATATTCTACCCTTGTCCTCTCTTCTCGTTGCATATCGACCTGTAGTTGAGGATTTTTACAAGGCACTGCTCCCCTTCTCTTGCATACTAACTACTTACAACCGGAAGGGAAAGACTCTGGTTTGTTGTTTGAGCTGCCTACATTATCACACAAGCACTAGAAACCTGCTAGACCTAGTTACCATTAACAATTATGCTGCGTGCATAGCTTTTGGGGCAAGAAGCTCCCCTGTCCTTTTCTCACTTCATACTGATACTTAAAGGGACACTGTAGGCACCCAGACCACTTCAGCTCATTGAAATGGCCTGGGTGCAAACTCCCATCACCCTTAACCTTTTTTTTATAAACTGCAATAATGACCTGCTAGGGTTAACTCCTCCTCTAGTGGCTGTCTACTAGAGGGACTTCCGGGTTTATAGACGACTTTGGGGGGAGGCGGAGATGAGCCAGTGCCGAGTGAAATTGGCGCTGGGCCCAGGTTAGTGACAGAAGGAGTTATTAACCATGGGGAGGGGGGGGGGCGACTTGACAGAGGGGGAAGCGACAGTGCCAAGAAAACAAGTTTGTTTTCCTGGCACTATAGTTTCCCGTTAAGACTGCAAGAATTTGACAAATATCAGTGACCTAGATGGGAGCTATGTTTTACCCTGACTGACTGGGGCACAAGCTTTGTGTGAGAGTTTACAGTAGATGCATTTGTAGAAACGAGTAGCTTCATTCATTTTAATAATTTTTGTGTTTTGTTTTCCATAGTGCATTGATATTCCCTTTAATTGGTATTGGGTATTGACATTGGTTGAAGGAGATTTTATTGAATCATGGATCTTCATTTTGTATAGTTCATCCTTGGAATCATTCTTAATGTGTATTTACTTCTCATTTCCAGAAATTGGTCCGCTGCAAGGCCTGTGCTGATGCTGGTTTGTTGGATGAAAATTTCCTTAGAAGATGTCTCAATTTTTATGGCATGGTGATCCAACTAATTCTGCGTGTAATGGCCCCTTCTTTTCCCAAGTGAGACCTTCTTCATTTTCTGAAAATGTTTTTCTGTGATAATTTGGAATGTTTGAAATAGTTTACCTGTGTTTAAAGCTAGAGTGACATAGTGCCTGCCTTTGTTCACATAATAGCCAAGTGCAAAATGTTGGTGCTGGTTCTATTGGTAAATTATGGGAGGTATGTTTTGTCCCACTAAACCGTGCTTTTTGGCGTTAAATGTGACCTGGTCTATGCAGCATTCTATGGACTTGGTTAGTGCTGACATTGGAAGCAACTTTTATTCCATAGAAGGTGATGATGGAGGACTGTAAAGCAGCACTTTTATCCCAATAACACCATAGGCATCAAATGGAAAGAAGTGTTTTTTGTTTTGTTATTTTTTAGGCTGTTAATTAAACCTTATAGGATTATGTTCATGTATATATTTTATAAAGTTACAATGATTGACTGATTGCCTACTCATTTATTTTTTCTTTCTCCTATTAGCATTACACTGCCTTTAAACCCGGACGTTCCCAAGATGTTTGCGGTACTTCCAGAGTTTTATGTAGAAGATGTAGCTGAATTTTTGTTTTTTATTGTGCAGTAAGTATTTGGGATTCTCTAAAGTTTATCTAGGTCTAGTATGTGGTAGGACCTCCCTTTTTTTTTGTCCTGAACAGGAAAGGACTTAGTCTTCGTCAGGGATGTCTGTCCAAGCTTACGTATATGGTTTGTTTTGTTTCTGCCACACATCTGCACTTCAAACATTCAATTCCATATCCTCTCAAAGTTACTAGTTTCCATTTTGAATAGGGGCGCAAAAGTAATTTTGTAATAAATCTGGACATAATATGCAATCCATATTGAGGGTTTTTTGTTTGCACTCCATTGAAGATGCACAGATGTGTACTGATAATAGTGTGTACGTATAGTTATTTTGTGTATTTGTGTCCCTAGTTACCCTTTAGTGACGTGTGTCTGTTTTCATCCTAGATACGCTCCTCAGGTTCTGTTTGAGCCCTGTACACAAGATGTTGCAACATTCTTGGTGGTAATGCTGTGCAACCAGAACTATGTCCGCAATCCTTACCTTGTGGCTAAACTGGTTGAAGTTATGTTTGTAACCAACCCTACCATCCAACATCGAACGCAGAAGTTCTTTGAAATGATCGAAGGGCATCCTTTGTCTACCAAGCTACTTGTGCCCTCTCTAATGAAGTTCTACACTGGTACGTAAGCTTAGGCGGTAGTTGGTACATTTTATTAACAGTGATGACAATGTCTTATAATATTGCATTAAAGCGGCTCAGATATGTATGCTTTGTGAAATATTCATGTTTGTATAAGAATTTCCCTAAATCCAAGGATACCATAAAACAAAGTAGAAACTAATTTGTCTTATGGGGAAGCATCAGGTGGAGCTCCATTGTCCCCTTTTCTCCAATACCAGCAGCTGTGGTATCTTGCTTGTCACGAAATGTAATCTATAGCGTCTCCCATGGTCTTGTAGAATTGTCAGTGTAGACCTCTGTGTTGTACTCTCACAGCTCCTGGCTCACAAGGCAACAGAAAAAGCTGAAGAAGGTCTGCAGGAAGTAGATGGGGCAGCTTCAGACATGTAAACTCACTTTTCATGGCACCTCATGGCCACCGGGCTGGAACTGGGGTTGTCACCTTTGGGGCTCTTTGCAAAATCTGCAAATCTGCTATAAAGTGTCTCTGTTGCCCCTCCAAAAAGAACAAGTACAGCTGGAGGGGGGGCTTTGGACGCTCTCGCCAGCAGCTTTAAGCCCGTTAGATATTGAAAGCAGTATTTTAGGCAGCACGTTCATTATGAGCTTGTGTTGGCCCCTAGTGCTAACAAGCCGCCTACTACAGAGAGTTTTCATTCCATGGGTCAACTGGTTTTGTTTGCTTGAAACTCCTGGTCGCTTAGCTAAAGCGTTAGAGAAGATCTTCATATTCAATAGGCTGCCATTTTTAAGGATTGTGTGTTTTCATTACTGTGTTTTTCAGCTAGTGCTTTTCATAGTAAAGGAAAAACTTTCTATTTTGGCAGATGTTGAACACACCGGCGCCACCAGTGAATTCTATGATAAGTTCACAATTCGTTACCACATTAGCACAATATTTAAAAGCCTCTGGCAGAACCCGGCACATCACGGCACATTTATGGAAGAGTTTAAGTAAGTGTTTGGATTAGTTCACTTCTTCCCATAATCCTTCCTTCCTGTTCCTCAAAATATTATCTTAAAGAGAGAGGTTATATTGACTTCTGTTGCGACTCCTCTTATCTGGTGATGTCATAGGCATGATGGGGATTTGTAGGTTAATATTTGTGTCCCTAGTTACCCTTAAATGCAGCATCTCTTTTTAGAGGGAAGTTCTTATGTTAGAACACCAAATACATTAAATCTTTAATTATCTTGTAGCAACTGTGATTTACATTGCACAACAAAAAGCGCTCTGTGTTTGAGGAATGCACAGAGTATGGGACTCTGGGGTCAGAGTTAAGGAATGGGCTAAAGATTCAGGAGGAGAGGAAGAAAAAAAAAAACTAGCTGCAAAAGACAGTTGCTCAGTGCTTGCCACAAGAATTATGGGGGATTGTACAGCAGCTGGATAGCTACAATTATTTTGCACATATTATGCAGTGTGGTGCTTGGCGTGCAGGTGCTCTTTAACCGACACGTTTAGTTTTTTTAGATGTTTTGCTATAATTATGCATTCATAAACTGCTCATATCTTGCACAGCTCTGCAAATGTGACACACCA
The DNA here is from genome assembly GCF_036172605.1 of Pelobates fuscus. Lineage (NCBI taxonomy): Eukaryota > Metazoa > Chordata > Amphibia > Anura > Pelobatidae > Pelobates > Pelobates fuscus. The sequence goes on along the minus strand of NC_086327.1, from coordinate 142,739,954 downwards.
GTATGAAAGTAACAGAACAGCCTAAAAATCCTTACAGAACAGCCTTAACCATCTCTCTTACATATGTCTTTTTGTGCATGGATCAGATATATCCTTCCTTTCACCAGTAAGCTGTGTCACAACTTGTTGAATCTAGATTATTTTCTCTTATATAGGTTGGCTTATTGGTTGAGTTTTTTTTTGTTTTTTTTTAGCTCTGGAAAGCAGTTTGTCCGATACATTAATATGCTGATAAATGACACCACTTTCCTGCTGGACGAAAGTTTGGAGTCCCTGAAACGTATCCATGAGATGCAGGAGGAGATGAGAAACAAAGAACACTGGGATGCACTGCCTCGAGTAAGATACCGAGCGATGCAATGTGGATATTGGCCATTTTAATGTGTAGTGTGCACTGGGTATAAATATATATGTATTGTCTGGTTAGAGCAATGGTAACATTAGCCTTAGAACCGAATCCTCGCCAGACCATCTCGCCAGTAAATGTCCTTGGGCAAGACCCATAACTATTTATATCCACCTACCTCAAATCTTCATAGATTTAAGCTCACCTGAGCAGAAGAGAATATGTTGATGCTCCTTAAATACTACTAATTATAAATGTCATCTATTTATTTATTTATTTCCAAATTTATTTTTATTGCAAAGTTTTTGTTTACAGAATACAAAAAAAACATAAAATAGACATTTTTGCATACATATGTTTGACATGGTGCAAAACTGCATAAATCAAATCTTTTCTACTGGTTTATCTCGTCAAATATTATTATTATTATTATTATTATTATTATTGCCATTTATATAGCGCCAACAGATTCCGTAGCGCTTTACAATATTTTGAGAGGGGGGATGTAACAATAAATAAGACAATTACAAGAAAACTTACAGGAATAATAGGTTGAAGAGGACCCTGCTCAAATGCGCTTACAGTCTATAGGAGGTGGGGTATTAGAAACATTAGGATAGGAAATATCAGGTAGGAGTGAAGCAGAGCTGGAGGAGAGAGCAAAGCACTATCCCATAGGAGAGCAAGAGACAGGTATGTAAGGGAGAGATTACTCTGGGAGGCCATACGCTTTCCTGAAGAGATGGGTTTTAAGGCCCTTCTTAAATGATTGAAGACTAGGGGAGAGTCTGATGGCAGTAGGCAAGTTATTCCATAGGAGAGGAGCCGCCCGTGAGAGGTCCTGCAAGCGTGAGTTGGCCGTACGGGTGCGAGCAGCAGTCAGGAGGTGGTCGCGGGCAGAGCGGAGGGTACGAGGAGGGGCATACCTCTGGATCAGTGAAGAGATATAAGAGGGGCTGGAATTGTTTAGTGCTTTATATGTATGGGTTAGCACTTTGAATTGACTCCTATAGGATACAGGGAGCCAATGTAAGGACTGGCAGAGGGGCGAGGTGTGAGAGGACCGACTGGATAGGAAAATCAGTCTAGCTGCAGCATTCATTACAGACTGTAGCGCGGCAGTACGGCTTTTGGGGAGACCAATCAGGAGAGGGTTACAGTAATCCATGCGGGAAATTACTAGAGCATGGACAAGCTCCTTGGTAGCATCTTGCGTAAGAAAGGGGCGGATACGGGCTATGTTTTTGAGTTGGAACCTACAGGACTTGGCAACAAACTGGATGTGAGACTCAAAGGTGAGACCAGAGTCAAGTATGACGCCAAGACAGCGCGCTTGTAGGGATGGACTTATGTGGATATCACTGACTTGAAGGGAGAGTGAGAGAGGAGGATCAGTATTAGGAGGAGGAAAGACAAGGAGTTCAGTTTTAGAGAGGTTAAGTTTGAGAAAGCGTGACGACATCCAATCAGAGATGGAAGAGAGGCAAGCAGTGACACGTTGCAGGACGGCCGGGGAGAGGTCCGGTGAGGAGAGGTATATCTGAGTGTCATCAGCGTACAGGTGGTAGTTGAATCCAAAAGAGGCAATAAGTTTTCCAAGAGAGGCAGTATAAAGAGAAAATAGAAGGGGACCAAGGACAGAGCCTTGGGGAACTCCAACCGAGACAGGGCGAGGGGAGGAGGTATCCTTGGAAAAGGAGACACTAAATGAGCGTTGGGAGAGATAGGAGGAAAACCAAGAGAGGACAGAGTCACAGAGACCGAGTGATTGAAGAGTTTGAAGGAGGAGAGCATGATCAACTGTGTCAAAGGCAGCAGAGAGGTCAAGGAGAATTAATATGGAGTAGTGACCTTTGGATTTAGCGGAGATTAGGTCATTAGTCACTTTGATAAGAGCGGTCTCAGTAGAGTGGAGAGGGCGGAAGCCAGACTGAAGAGGGTCAAGGAGAGAGTTGGAATTAAGGAAGTCAGACACACGGGTAAAGACAAGTCTTTCCAAAAGCTTTGATGAGTAAGGGAGCAGGGATATGGGACGATAGTTCGAGGGGGAGGACGGGTCAAGAGATGTTTTTTTAAGGATAGGTATTACAGTGGCATGTTTAAGGTCAGCAGGAACAGTGCCAGAAGAGAGAGAGCAGTTAAAGATGTGTGTTAGGATAGGCACAAGACAAGGGGAGAGAGATCTGATGAGGTGAGATGGGACAGGATCGAGTGGGCAAGTGGTGGGGCGAGAGGAATGGAGAAGTGCAGCCACCTCTTGTTCAGTAGCTGGGGAGAAAGTCTGAAGGGTAGGGAAAGCATGATTTATGTGTGGTTGAGAAAGAGAACGGCAAGGAGGGGAGAATTGTTTCCTTAGCTGTTCAATCTTGTCAGTAAAGTAATGTGCAAAGCTATCAGCTGTAAGGTTAGTTTGGGGGGTGGCCACAGCAGGGCGGAGAAGGGAATTAAAAGTGTCAAAGAGACGTCTGGGATTGCGGGAGCATGAACTAATGAGAGAGGAAAAGTAGGACTGTTTGGCGAGGGCAAGGGCTGCGCTGTACGAAAGCAACTTGAATCTATAATGAAGATAGTCTGCCTGGGTGCGGGACTTCCTCCAGGAGCGTTCAGCACAGCGGGAGCAACTCTGCAGATAGCGTGTTGATTTATTATGCCAAGGTTGGGGTCGTGTTCTCCTCGTGGTGCATGTTTGGAGTGGGGCTGCAGTGTTCAAGGCAGATGTGAGGGTAGTGTTATATGTGGAGATGGCCAGTGAGGGACAGGAGAGGGAAGGGATGGATAGCAGTTGTGAATCAATGTCAGCTGACAGCTGCTGGAGGTCAATAGAGTTAAGGTTCCTCCTGAGCTGAGGGGGGTTAGGCTGAGGTTGTTGGGTGAGGGGGTAATTGAGAGCAAACGATAAGAGGTGGTGATCAGAGAGAGGAAATGGAGTATTGCAGATATTAGATAATGTACATGAATAGGAGAAAATAAGGTCGAGGGTATTGCCAGCTACATGAGTGGGAGAATTAGCCCACTGCAATAGTCCAAGGGAGGAAGTAATTGAAAGTAGTTTAGAGGCTGCTGGGGTTAAAGGTGGGTTAATGGGAATATTGAAGTCTCCAAGAATTAGGGATGGAATGTTGGAAGAGAGGAAGTAGGGTAGCCAGGCAGCAAAGTGGTCAAGGAAGAGGAGAGGGGAACCAGGGGGACGATAGATGACAGCAATGTTAGCAGAGAAGGGTTTGAAAAGGCGAATTGAATGAATTTTGAATGATGGGAAAGAGAGGGAAGGGGGGGTAGGCAGGGTTTTAAAGGAGCAGTGGGGTGAGAGAAGAAAACCTACACCGCCACCTTTAATCTCCGCTTGTCTTGGATTGTGGGTAAAGTGAAGACCACCAAAGGACAGTGAGGCAGGGGTAGCAGTATCCGAGGGAGAGAGCCATGTTTCTGTTGGTGCAAGTAGGTTTAGGGAGTGTGAGATAAATAGGTCATGGATGGAAATAGATTTAAAGGTGCTGCACACAGAGCGTGCATTCCAGAGGGCAGCTTTAAAAGAGGAATTATAGTGAGAATTACATGGAATGGGTATTAGGTTGTTGTGGTTTCTGGTGTTTGAACCAGGTGGCTGAGTAGTGGAGGGACCAGGGTTTGGAGAGACATCACCTGCTGCTAGGAGTAGTAGGATGGAAAGGAAGAGAAGGTGCGAGTAAGATTTAAATGTTGGGGATGAGAGCTTGTGTCTAAGGTATTTAGGAGGGGTGTGTGGAGAAAGGCTGGATAAATATGAGTAAAGTGCATGTGATGAATACAGAGATGAGGGGAGCAGGGAGGGAGCAATGAAGATGGTGTTAGCAGGAACAGGTAAGTGAAATGATAGAGAGATTTTAATGATGAGGGAAGTGAGAGAGAGTGAAAAATAGAAGTGAGAACATTAGGAGAGTAGGTGCTGTGTTTTTAAGAGCTGTGGTTAGGAGGGTTAAGGGTTAAAGAGGTATTGTGTGAGTATAGCTTTTTTGGGTGTGGAGGGCTTGGTGGACATAATTGGTTTAACAGGAAAGCTAGGTAATATGTAATCAAATCTTGGATGGATTAGATCAGAGTTCAAATCTCTGCAGCTGGCTGCTATTTCACAATGCTCAGTAACGTAGCAGAAACTTAGAGCTCTGTGATGCTGTGTTCCACTTACTGCAGCTACCATACTGGAAACGTATTCTTTATGTTAACAACATAACAGTAAGTTGGTTAAAATTCCACAATACATTTACTTTGAGAATCAATTGGCAAATACATTGAGGGTTATTTACTAAAACAACTTTTTTATCTACAACTATTTAAAGGTAATTTGTAGGGGGTCTGAGCTTAACATCCAAGCGGAGTAGACGTGCCAAGTCCAAGGTCTTGACCGCAATCGTGTATTTGAGGGGGGTGGGGGACCCCAACAATTTAATACCCGACTTAAGCAGATCGCCATCCAGGAACCCGCCACAAACTACTAAGGCCTACCGAGGCTCTGGTCGAGGGGAGGCGGTAGCTCTCCCGACTCGGTAACTCACTCACGGACCCCACTGCTCTCCTGCTCCCCCCCCTTCCCGGACCGTCGGTGGATATCCCGGTCCGCACTTGGCATCTGGAGCAACCTGCCTAGTCCCAGCCCTAATCCGCCGGCAATATCCCGGAGACACAATTCAGCCTTGTGGCACTCACAAGATGGCGGCTGACTACCCACCTGAAATACCGAGCCTGATATAGACTTTAAGGCCCCCCTACAAGGTTTCCGATTCCCTGCAATGCCTCGGACAAATCTTCCTGCGTTTTTGGGAGAGACTGCGGGAGCGAATTCAGGCGGACCAGAAAGAGCACCAAGACTTTCCAGCCAGCAGGTGAGCAAGGCTGCAAACTGCGGGGAGCGAGAAGGCCACCCTCTGGCACAACTCCAGTACACACACACACACCGGCAACCTCCCGGACTGAGGGCCACAAGGGCTAGAACCCAGAGGCATCACCCACACAAGCGGAGGCGCACGCACTGCTAGCAGCAGCAGAACACTCGGCACTCGCACACGTGGAGGCGACTCACTCTGGTAGACACCGGGTCAGTGGCAAAAAGATGCAGGCCTACACACCAGCCTGGAGGGACACCATCATTCGCACCGGTGCAACTGTGGCCCTCAGACGCCCGCCAACGGGCTCCAGCGTTCACCCAACAGAGGGAATCGGTTGACAGAGACAGTCACATGCATGCAGCCCCATGTCTATAGGTCTCTCCACATAGTGCCCATAAGCATCTAATATAAACACGCGGACTCAACCAACCATGATTGCCACAAGTAGGGCTTTAAATGTCCTTGTATTAATACTCCGGACTACAGTGCAACACAATTTTCAACATAGCCTATTTTGCATCTATCCAACCATAACTGTCATAGAACATGTCTTAGATCAGTATTAAGCACCTTGTCCTAGCTCAATCGCATACCTACAAGCTTAAAATGTTTTGGCCTGTCACACAGTCTGGTCTAATATGCCGTATTAACTTGAAAGTTTAACATGTAACCATTTATATGTCTAGATACTGCTGCAATTATAAGCTATGTCTGAAACCGCACACTCATCATGTACGTTTTAAGAGTTAATTCATTTATCTCTACATACGTTCTCCTAAAAGTTCAGCATGTTTTTCTTTACACATGTTTAACATAATATAGAATTGTACACGTTCACTCGACTACCCCAATTGTAAAGCATGATATCGTTTCCATTTTATTATGCTTAGCCTGCCTTCTAGCTCCATTACTCACCTTTATCTCACAGGTCTAGTTGGCCTGTAGAGTACTTTGTAAGCCACAAGAAACCTTCAATTAACCTGTAAACGTTAATTTTGTTTGTGCACTCTCTCTCTCTGTTCTTGGCATCTCACTATCATCTGGTCTTATAACTCTCATGCTCTAGGACATATTTACCTTGTTTATTAAAGGGACACTATAGTCACCAGAACAACTACAGCTTATTGAATCTGGTGAGTAGAATCATTACCTTCAGGCTTTTTGCTGTAAACACTGTCTTTTCAGAGAAAATGCAGTGTTTACATTACAGCCTAGTGATAACTTCACTGGCCACTCAGATGGCTGTTAGAGATCCTTCCTGGGTCAGGCTGCCTAAAATGCATCCAAATATTCAGTGTCTCCTCCCTCTGCATGCAGACACTGAACTTTCCTCATAGAGATTCATTGATTCAATTCAAGGAGATGCTGATTGGCCAGGGCTGTGTTTGAATCATGCTGGCTCTGCCCCTGATCTGCCTCTTTGTCAGTCTCAGCCAATCCTATGGGGAAGCACTGTGATTGGATCAGGCTACCACATGTCAGCAGTCTGGTTGTTTTTCTGAGTCTAACAGCATGCAGAGTTACAGCTTCAGGCTTGAATACAGTAAGATTTTACTATGTTTATGGAGGCATGAGGGGGGCCAGGGGGGCTAGATGGTGGTGTTAACACTATAGGGTCAGGATTACAGGTTTGTGTTCCTGACCCTATAGTGATCCTTTAAGCATGATTTAAAAATTAAATTTAAAAAATAGTGCAACAATCTTATTACTAGTATTATTCAGCAAACTATATTGTCGTATTTTGTTTACTTTGTCTTTCTAAGCCTGTGAAGTTATATTTGCACAAAAAAAAATTATGCAGTGCATTATACTAGCAACCAGGAGACGACCAGACCGAGCCCCCTCACCCTTCAATTTCGGCTTATATTGACAACTGTTCTGTATCTTAGAATGTCACAGTCTGTTTGGAGCCATTAGTACCAACCTTCCCCTTTAGAGTGTCTTTTCCCTCCCATTCCATACCGTCTGTTGGACTCCAACAAAGGTGATTTTTTTGTTGTTGTTGTTAAAATGTATTCTTTATTTTAAGACTACGCATTCAAAAGTTTTCTAACCTAATTCACTGATGTTGGTTGGTTAAAGTTGGGACTTGGCTCTGGTCATTCTAATCCACCCTGAACACTTTTTGCTCTTGTAGGATCAACAACAAGCAAAACAGTCCCAACTGGCACAGGACGAACGTGTTTCCAGGTCATACCTTGCTTTAGCTACCGAGACCGTAGAAATGTTCCATATTCTTACGAAGCAAGTACAGAAGCCATTCCTGCGACCTGTAAGTACAGGATTACTCTGTGCTTCTGCTCAGGCTTCTTTGTCTCTGCCATTCCTCTGACTAGGATTGTTGTTGTACTACCTTGCTTGTGCAGGAGTTGGGCCCTCGGCTTGCAGCCATGCTAAACTTCAACTTACAGCAGCTTTGTGGACCGAAGTGCCGAGACCTGAAGGTAGAGAACCCAGAAAAATATGGATTTGAACCAAAGAAGCTTTTGGACCAGCTTACGGATATTTACCTCCATTTAGACTGTGCCCGGTTTGCGAAAGCCATTGCTGATGATCAGGTTTGGTTCTGTTTGCCTGAATCTTTTTACTTCTTTTGTTTTATCATAAACTTTACCTTGTCTATCCTTTTGTCTTGAATTGTGCAAATCAAATGTACTCTAGGTGTAAGATGCATCATGATGAGCATCAATCATTGAGATTTATTTTATTTGCTTTTGCATGATGCAAACTTGTACCCTGTCTCTCTTGGTCACAAGTGATTAGACAAAGTAAAGTTTCCCATATGTCTCTGGTGTGTATATTTTCAGCTGTCTCTGAAATCTTTATAGGCTATTTCTTTAAAAACAAATATGAAGGTGCTTGCTAAAGCTTATAGAATCCAGCTACTTCTTGTTAATTGCGCAGATGTGCTAGGTTCCTTCCAGACAGACATGCCAACCACTACATCTTTCAAGAGAAGCCATTAAACATGCTCCAAATGGTCTAATTGTGTTGCAGAGGTCCTACAGTAAAGAACTTTTTGAAGAAGTCATTTCCAAAATGAAGAAAGCTGGAATCAAGTCAACTATTGCTGTGGAGAAGTTCAAGCTTTTGTCCGAAAAAGTGGAAGAGATAGTGGCCCGAAATGTACGGGCCGAGATAGATTACAGCGACGCCCCGGATGAATTTAGAGGTATTTTTTTAAAATCTATGTAGAGTACGTTGTACAGGCTATTAAAGTGCTGTATGATTCCGCAGAGACCTTTTCACATGACATTACCATCAACTTTTCTGCTATACGAAATGCATTCAGACCTATATTGAACTCGAACGTATCACTGCATCTGCTCATTTTGCTGGAAGTCTCCAAGCACCATAACCACTGTAGAAGGTTTTAGTGGTTATTATGTCAGGAGTGCCCTGGTGCCTTCGCAGTGTAAGTAGCCAAACTTCTAAAGAACGATTTGATAACGAATTTACTCTTTTTATACTTTATGCACAAATGAAATATTTCACAGAACTCTGTACCAAGAGCCCTTCTGCTTAGCCACACCCCATCGTTCCAGAAATATTCTTATTGGTGTATGAACATACCTCAGCCCCTTTTACAGCCTTGCGTTTGCTACTTAAAATGTACAACCTGGCTGCAGATAGGTAGCGATATCTTTGCTCTATTTCTCCTTGTAATGTAGGTTTCATTCAACGTGCTGTCAGCAACTGAGCTGTGTATACACATTTTATAAGGAAGTATTTTTCTGGCGTGAGAGGTTGTGGCTATGTAGCGAATTTATGAAAATTTGTTATATTTGTGCAGAAACCTTAAAGATTTGAGAAAGCAAAAAATACAGCATATCAATTAGACCAAAACCTGTTAAATACGTAGATGCCTGAAGTATCCCTTTAACCGTTTGACATCTTACACTAGGAGGTAATTAGGGCAATCCTAGCACCAGATCCACTACAATAGCATTTAATGGTTATGGTGCTTGAAGTGTTCCTTTAGGATTAATCTATTTGTAGAATTAGGCACGTCATGGGAGGTGGCGCACAAAACATCTGGAATGCCGAAGGTTGCCCATGCCTGAATTAGGGCATAGAAGAATACTATTTTAATAGCGGATAGTGTGGAAAGGATAGTATGAAGGGGGATGATATTGTTAGCATATGGTAACACACTGTTTATATTGAAAACCTTTTTTTGGTTTGGTTAAAGTTACACTTGCCTTTTGAGGTCTTGATAGATTTTAGAAGACAAACTACAAATCCTGGATCCTTCGTTATTTGTGGGATATTTTGATAAATTAATTAAAAAGTGTTCTTGATTCCTGAATTGGAAATGCAATAAGAACCTTAGAGGGACACTCGTTGAATTAGTTATGGTGCCTGGTGTCCCATGGTACTGTCCCACCAATCAGTGTTAAAACATTTTAGATGATCCCTGGACACTCACGACTTGTCTCCTTCTGGAGGTGTGGATAGACATATATTACACACTCACTAGCCATACGAATTCATAACAGCCATGGTGCTGTGATAGTCTGAAATGGGTCAGCTGATACTCTAGCCAATCACAGCTTCCCATTGATGCTCAGGCTAATAATTCCTCATTAGCCAAAGCAGCATAGCAAAGATTGTTTCAGATAAATACATTACAGACTGTTCAATGCTGAATGAAATGATGGCTTCTGCGGACTCCAGATACTATAACCAACTTAATGAGTGTCCCATTAATGAGTAATTACCTATTTCATGCATTGCCTGTGTTTGTGGGCTCGCTGTGAAAGAGCAGAGAAGCCATGAATCCTTTTAACATTTCTCTATCCTTCTCCGCTTGCTGGGCCTTTTGGGCAAATGGCAGGAATATTTGCTTCATTAGACAACTTTACCTCTATTTTGTTATATTATATATATATATCAAAATCCTGTATAATTTTTTATTATATACATTTATCTAAACAAGTTTAAATACGTTCCTGAAGAAGTTTCACTTTTTATGTTCATTAATCTTGGGTTTTTCCTCTGTCAGACCCCCTTATGGACACACTTATGTCTGAACCAGTGAGACTTCCATCTGGAACCATCATGGATCGATCCATCATTCTGAGACACCTTCTAAATTCTTCCACTGACCCCTTCAACCGTCAGACGCTGACGGAGAGCATGCTTGAACCAGGTAAGCGATCTGCCGAAAAGCTGCACTTTCAGAGAATCTTGTTGGTGAACTGAGTTTAAAGAAATTCAGACATTTGTTTTAAGAATGGAATTCTGAGTGTGATGTAAGAAAAGTAAAATAATTGATTAGTAGAGCCTCTTAACTCTTTCATTACCAAGATATGGACACTACTAGTACTAAGTACTACTAGAATCAGGAGTGTGATGTTTTTTTGTTTTAATTTATTAAATGATTGGGGTATGGCTGTGTACATCTGATGCTCAAATGTACAGATTATTGGTAAGGAATAATCCGATATTTGCTTGCTTTTGCTTTCTGTTCCATTGGTTTCCATGTATTTTCCATGGGCAGAGTTTTCACAAACTCGATGAGCTACCACAAACTCTATAATATACTGACCAACCCAAAAAGTGTGCAGCAAATACCACCTCAGTGTGTCAAACATCGTCCCAGCACTACATATATAGATATATATTACAACTATACCAAAAAACAAAACATATATATATATAGATGTAAAAAACAGATGCATTCGTATATTGTAATACCAGAATTTTTTAATGACAAGCTTTCGGGAGAACCTCCCTTTCTCGAGTTTGAAGCATTTATGAGCAAGACGACACATAGAATTCAAAGTTGAGTTGTGTCGTCTTGCTCAGAAATGCTTCAGACTTAAGAAAGGGAGGTTCTCCCGAAAGCTTGTCATTAATAAAATTCTGTTAGTCCAATAAACAAAAGGTATTAGAAGATACGAATTTTCTGTTTTTTTACATCTACATCACTGGACTAATACGGCTACAAATCTCTACTTGAACAAAATAAATATATATATATTTGCCTTGTAAGCTATGTTTTAATTTTAATATTTACAAAGCTTATAATTAACATATAAAGGCAATCAATACTTGGGGCATTCTGGAAAAGGCACGCTACTCAACTGATACATAGCACCATGACACCCAACCTTTAAAGGGAAACTCCAGTGCCTGGAAAACAATCCGTTTTCCTGGCACTGCAGGTCCCCTCCCATCTCCCAATCCCCGGTTGCTGAAGGGGTGAAAACCCCTTCAGTCACTTACCAGAGGAAGCGACATGTCCCACGTCGCTGCTTCTTCCTCCGCCGTCGCTCCTCCTATGCATTACGTTGGCCGGTGGGAGAGACTGATCCCGCCCACTGGCCGGGGAGACCTAATGCAATGCCGCGCACGCGCATTAGAGCACCCCATAGGAAAGCATTGAAAATTATTTTCAATGCTTTCCTATGGGGAATTGAGCAACGCTGGAGGTCCTCACGCAGCATGAGGACATCCAGCGACGCTCTAGAACAGGTTTTCTGTGCTATGAAGCAGGAAGTGCCTTCTAGTGGCTGTCTAGTAGACAGCCACTAGAGCTAGAGTTAACCCTGAAAGGTAATTATTATTTATAAAAAAAAAAAAACTGCAATAATTACACTTGCAGGGTTAAGGGTAGTGGGAGTTGGCACCCAGACCACTCCAATGGGCAGAAGTGGTCTGGGTGCCTCGAGTGTCCCTTTAATGTTTGATTGTTTTTATTGTTAAAGTAGATTTAAAGGGACACTATAGTCACCTGAACAACTTTAGCTTAATGAAGCAGTTTTGGTGTATAGAACATGCCCCTGCAGCCTCACTGCTCAATCCTCTGCCATTTAGGAGTTAAATCCCTTTGTTTATGAACCCTAGTCACACCTCCCTGCATGTGACTTGCACAGCCTTCCATAAACACTTCCTGTAAAGAGAGCCCTATTTAGGCTTTCTTTATTGCAAGTTCTGTTTAATTAAGATTTTCTTATCCCCTGCTATGTTAATAGCTTGCTAGACCCTGCAAGAGCCTTCTGTATGTGATTAAAGTTCAATTTAGAGATTGAGATACAATTATTTAAGGTAAATTACATCTGTTTGAAAGTGAAACCAGTTTTTTTTTCATGCAGGCTCTGTCAATCATAGTCAGGGGAGGTGTGGCTAGGGCTGCATAAACAGAAACAAAGTGATTTAACTCCTAAATGACAGTGAATTGAGCAGTGAAATTGCAGGGGAATGATCTATACACTAAAACTGCTTTATTTAGCTAAAGTAATTTAGGGGACTATAGTGTTCCTTTAATAGAACATTTCAGGTTAGTTTTACCATGAAGAATATTATTGCAGGGAGGTATAGGAATGTACAATAACCATTGATGTTTTTAGTTGGTACCTCTGTTTGATCTTAATAAATATCTGTCTGTGCTTATTCTCAGTGCCAGAACTCAAGGAAAGAATCCAGGCTTGGATGCAGAACAAGCATAACGCAGATCCATGAATCGTGTTCCTCCGCATCCAAGACTTCCCATGAAACATATGGAGCCTTGTACATATATTTAAATTCACACAAATTAAAACGCTCACCTGATACGTGAAGGGGGGGTGGGTATATTTTCTTAACACGGGGCCAGCGTACTGTACAGAAAACAGAGGCGCACTTTCCATTCATATGAAGCAGGTGGAACAGAAAGATTAAGTTTTGATCACGAGCCAAACCGCATTAGCACGTCATTTACCTGTTTCTTTGGGTTTTTATTTTCTTGTTGCTGCTACAAGGTTATGTTTTTTGTTTTTATTTTGTGTTATTTGGGGCGGGGGCAGGGGGGGGGGGGGGGGTTAGTGAGATATATATATATATATATATATATATATATATATATATATATATATATATATATATATATATAATATAATCTCCTTGAAGTTTCCTCACCCATTCTAAAAGTATCATCTATAAAACACAATCCGTGTCCACACATCCAGGTGACAAGCAGTGGATTCTGGGCATTCTACTAAATGTGATAAATGGAGCATAATTTTTATAGTGTAATCAATGGTATATTTAAAAAAAAAAAAAAAAAAATTCTTCATAAATTAGTATTCATTATTATTTTTACAGTTTTGTTTCTTTTTAAATGCAGAATATTTTTTGGGGTTTTTTTGTGCACCGCACTGGAGGTGGTAGTATACTGCTGAGTGTGGTTTGGAAAGTGATCAGACTTGCCAAGTTATTGTCGTTCTCTGCTACTTACACCATACCTTACTTGGACAGTCTACCCTTAACCATCCATTAATATTTCGCCTTACCAAAGCGAACCATGCCAGAGGGCTGGCATGTGCAAGATCCTATTTTCATTTTTTTTTGCTTTTTCTTGCTTTGTTTTTTTATGGAACATTTTTGTATTACTGCCCTCCATTGCATACTTGAATTCCTGTACTATCCTTGTGGAAAGGCGGGTAAAGTTTTAAAAAGAAATGTAAAAAAAAATAAAAAATGTCAAATTAAAATAGGGAAAAAAGTCTGCCCAACCACATATCACCCTTCCAATATTTTCAGTTTCCTTGGCGAATTACCCATCCCTTCTTCCCTTTCAGTTCCAAGCTCTGGAAATTGAATATATGGTGACAACATTAACATGTCTGTGCATTGCAGCATTTATTTTTGGCCTCATGTATGAGATTTCATTTAAAGGAATCTCTAGTAATGAGCCACAATTCCTGTAACCGCATTTTTTTGTTTTTTGTAAATGAAAAAAAATGAATAAAACTAAAGATTTTGATTTTCCATTATTTTCTGGGAATCCGTTTGCCTTTATTTTGAGAAATGCTACGTACACATATTATTTGCTTATTTTTTTTAACTTGGGCACAAAAGATTGTATTACAGGCAAATATGTCATCAGTCAGAATGGCGCTTCCTCACTGTTGTCCACAAAATTAATGGTCTGTATACCTTCAGGTACATTTAGGTAGATTTCATCTGTATTTAATGATCATTAAATTGCCCAACAAGTACAGGGAGTGCAGAATTATTAGGCAAATGAGTATTTTGACCACATCATCCTCTTTATGCATGTTTTCTTACTCCAAGCTGTATAGGCTCGAAAGCCTACTACCAATTAAGCATATTAGGTGATGTGCATCTCTGTAATGAGAAGGGGTGTGGTCTAATGACATCAACACCCTATATCAGGTGTGCATAATTATTAGGCAACTTCCTTTCCTTTGGCAAAATGGGTCAAAAGAAGGACTTGACAGGCTCAGAAAAGTCAAAAATAGTGAGATATCTTGCAGAGGGATGCAGCACTCTTAAAATTGCAAAGCTTCTGAAGCGTGATCATCAAACAATCAAGCGTTTCATTCAAAATAGTCAACAGGGTCGCAAGAAGCGTGTGGAGAAACCAAGGCGCAAAATAACAGCCCATGAACTGAGAAAAGTCAAGCGTGCAGCTGCCAAGATGCCACTTGCCACCAGTTTGGCCATATTTCAGAGCTGCAACATCACTGGAGTGCCCAAAAGCACAAGGTGTGCAATACTCAGAGACATGGCCAAGGTAAGAAAGGCTGAAAGACGACCACCACTGAACAAGACACACAAGCTGTAACGTCAAGACTGGGCCAAGAAATAGCTCAAGACTGATTTTTCTAAGGTTTTATGGACTGATGAAATGAGAGTGAGTCTTGATGGGCCAGATGGATGGGCCCGTGGCTGGATTGGTAAAGGGCAGAGAGCTCCAGTCCGACTCGGACGCCAGCAAGGTGGAGGTGGAGTACTGGTTTGGGCTGGTATCATCAAAGATGAGCTTGTGGGGCCTTTTCGGGTTGAGGATGGAGTCAAGCTCAACTCCCAGTTTCTGGAAGACACCTTCTTCAAGCAGTGGTACAGGAAGAAGTCTGCATCCTTCAAGAAAAACATGATTTTCATGCAGGGCAATGCTCCATCACACGCGTCCAAGTACTCCACAGCGTGGCTGGCAAGAAAGGGTATAAAAGAAGAAAATCTAATGACATGGCCTCCTTGTTCACCTGATCTGAACCCCATTGAGAACCTGTGGTCCATCATCAAATGTGAGATTTACAAGGAGGGAAAACAGTACACCTCTCTGAACAGTGTCTGGGAGGCTGTGGTTGCTTCTGCATGCAATGTTGATGGTGAACAGATCAAAACACTGACAGAATCCATGGATGGCAGGCTTTTGAGTGTCCTTGCAAAGAAAGGTGGCTATATTGGTCACTGATTTCTTTTTGAATGTCAGAAATGTATATTTGTGAATGTTGAGATGTTATATTGGTTTCACTGGTAAAAATAAATAATTGAAATGGGTATATATTTGTTTTTTGTTAAGTTGCCTAATAATTATGCACAGTAATAGTCACCTGCACACACAGATATCCCCCTAAAATAGCTAAAACTAAAAACAAACTAAAAACTACTTCCAAAAATATTCAGCTTTGATATTAACCCCTTAACGCCGTTACGGCGTTCTATGCCGTCGCGGCTTTAAAGGGCTTTAAAGCCGTTGCGGCGGCATAGAACGCCGTAACGGCTTGCAGCCCCAGGAGCAGAGGTGTACTCACCTCCGCCGCGATCCTCTTCTGGGGGGCTGTCTGAGAGCCCAGGCAGCCCCCCTCCGGCAAATGAGGCCCCCGGGGGCCATGTGATCGCTCTCAAAGAGCGATCACATGGCCCCCTATAGCTGGCTATGGATCTGCCAGCAGGGGGACTGTTTAAAATATTAGACAGTCCCCCTGCTGGTAGGTAGTGTAAAAAAAAAAATATTAAAATGTTATAAAATAAATTAAATGCCTTTTTATATATATACAATATGTATATATATTATATATATAATATATATACATATTATATATATGTAACGTCATACGTAATGTATTTTAATATTAATATTAGTATATATATTAATATTAAAATACACTTAGAATGACGTTACATATATAATATGTATATATATTATATATATAATAGATCTACATATATATATTATATATATATACGCATAATTACAATAATAAATAAATAAAATAATTAAATAAATAAATAAAATATTGAAACAAAATATAAAATAAATTATATATTCATATGTAATTTCATTCTAACTGTATTTTGTTATTAATATATATATATTGGAAACAGAATACACTTAGAATGACATTCTATATATATCTATCTATATATAAAATACAAATAACCGCAAATATATATAGAGATAAATACATATAATTACATAAAAGATTACATTAGTATACACGTAGAATTTATATACCTATAAATGCATATATATTAAAATTCTACGTGTATATTTAAGTAATTTTTTAACATAATTAGGTGATTTGATTAATAAAAATTTGATTGACATGCCTGACAACAAAGTGAGAGTGCAGAGAATTTAATTCGCATGCACTATATTAGACCCTGTAACTCTCCAAGACACCATAAAACCTGTACATAGGGGGTACTGTTTTACTCGGGAGACTTCGCTGAACTCAAATATTAGTGTTTAAAACTGGTAAATTGTATTACAACGATGATATTTTAAGTAAAAGTGACGTTTTTTGCATTTTTTACAAACAAACGGCACTTTTATGGACTATATTATTGTTGTAATATGTTTTACTGTTTTAAAACACTAATATTTGTGTTTAGTGAAGTCTCCCGAGAATAACAGTACCCCCCATGTACAGGTTTTATGGTGTTTTGGAAAGTTAGAGAGTCACATATAAGGCTTGCATTTCATTTTTTTGACATTGAAATTTGCCAGATTAGTTATGTTGCCTTTGAGACCGTATGGTAGCCCAGGAATAAGAATTACCCCCATGATGGCATACCATTTGCAAAAGTAGACAACCCAAGGTATTGCAAATGGGGTATGTCCAGTCATTTTTAGTAGCCACTTAGTCACAAACACTGGCCAAATATTAGTTTTTTGCTTTTTTCACACAAAAACAAATATGAACGCTAACTTTGGCCAGTGTTTGTGACTAAGTGGCTACTAAAAAAAACTAAACATACCCCACGTTCAATACCTTGGGTTGTCTACTTTTTCAAATGGTATGCCATTATGGGGGTAATTCTCATTCCTGGGCTACCACACCGTCTCAAAGGTAACATTACTAATCTGGCAAATTTCAATTTGAAAATGGAACGTTCTATATTTGACCCTGTAACTTTCCAGAACACCATAAAACCTGTTAATGGGGGGTACTGTTGTACTCGTGAGACATCGCTGATTACAAATATGTGCATTTTGTTGCCGTAAAACCTAACAGTATTATGACATTTACAGCTAAAATGTGAGGCGGAACTACAAATTTAAAAAAAAAAATCAAATTTCTCACAGTTTTTTTTAATTTTATTCATAATAAATTGTTTCAAATACAAATATTTTATATGAAATGAAAGCCCTGTTTCTCCTGAACAAAATGATATATAATAAGTGTGGGTGCATTTAATATGAAAGAGGGGAACTACGGGTGAACAGACATTTAGCGCAAATTCCAGTTTTTGTTTACGTTTTGTTTTGATCAGAACGTGTACTATTGACTCCGTCCTGAAGGGGTTAATGAGTTTTTGGGGTTCATTGAGAACATGGTTGTTGTTCAATAATAAAATTAATCATCAAAAATACAACTTGCCTAATAATTCTGCACTCCCTGTATATAGATTAAAAGATATACCTTCTAGGAGGTGATGTCCTTATCCTGCAATGCAACATCGAGAGAGGGAGGACTGCACAGCTGCTACTAGAAGATTATTCAGTTTGGTTGAACAACTTTTCCAAATGAAAACATTTTTGGCATGTCCAATGCTTGTCCATATGACCGTTCAGCTTGGCCAAATATCTTCTATTGAAACTTATTCGGGGAAATATTAGGTCATGACAAAAAAAGCAGAGGAAAATGACAAAATGGCTATAATATTTCTTAGCCTGATGGCTTCACAATATCAGCAGTTTTTTTATGTGCTAATTCTGAGTTGTATGTTGACATAATTATAATTTTTTTGAAAATGAAGTAAGAGAACTTAGATTTATAATTGATTTTATTAAAGACACGGAGGCTCATATTATTATTATGCATAACTCTTTCTTTATTTCCTCAGCAGCAAAGATAGAGGAATATAAATATCAAAAATGAAAGAAAAAACTGTATAGGCACAACAGGCAACCAATCACATAATAGAGGGAGTCACTATATAAGTCCTGTGTCTCCCACAATCCCCCTCTTTCTTTGCTGCTTCCTCAGACAGATAAGTGTTTGCTCTTCTCTCTATAATCCGTTTTTGGTTTGCATTTAATTGTATTGCCTTTTCCTTTATATTGCCTTGTTTGCATATTGTACTATTTGCTTTTATTTACCATTGCCGTTAGTGTTCCCTCTGGGACCCCTGGGGTGTTTTCCTATCCCGGCCGGGAGGTCTTTTTCCCAGCCCTCCTTGTGCTTCCGCACGGGGCCCGGCACTGTGTTCTCTGCCGCGGCCGCTCTCCTCCTCTGGCCGCGGCTGCGTGCGCATTTTCTCCCCGCTTGCGGGCTGGCAACGCGGGTCGGGTGAACGAGCCCCTTCCCTCGCCGGGTGCCCGATCGCGTGCGCCTTACCTCACGTGCGGCGGCCATTTTGGGCGGACCTCGATCCACTCCCTGTGCTGCCGTGCGGTCGGTCACCTCGTTTTGCCTCTCTGGGTCCCCTGGGAACACTAAACGGTCTGTTTTGTCACACAATTTTCTTCTGTGGGTTACTCAACCCTTTCTCCCTTGTGCCCCTTTTCAGTCAATTTAATTTTCACTGTACCTATTCACTGATATGCAGGATAGGGAGGATGGGCCTGCAGGTCACTCTGGGCACTTTCACTTAGATAGTGTTGAGGGTGCTATGGCCTCCAAAGAGTTTCAAACCCTGCTAGAGGCCACTATGGCTTCCTCCATACAGAAGGCTATTGCCTCAGCCATGGGAGCTGTCTCTACCTCATTTTCTCAATCCCTGCACTCTCTGGTTTTACCTGCTCTGGCTACCCCCGCCCCTCTGGGTGTGGGGTCCCCTTCTCCTGCTCAGACTGTGCTTGGAGCCCATAAGGCAAGGGCCAAGTCTAAACAGGTCGGCTCCCACTCCTCGATGCAGGTTCTGCCTGCCATGACTGACACGCTAGAGGCGGTCACAGATGGCGCGCACCCCACGTGCAAAAGAGCCCCTGGCCGGGCTAAAAAGGCTAGGTTGTGGAAACGGGCTAGAGCCCTTGATGATGGGTCGGATACCGACCAGAGTGTGGAGGACGAATCCGACATTATGGAGTATGACTCCTTTGATGTAGATGAATCTGGCGAGGATTTGCCCCTTACGGGCGTGAACCCCTCAGGGTCCTCTGCCAAGGCCCGGGGTCAAATATTAGGCCCCTTTGGGGATGACAAAGCGATCCTTGACCCACAGGGTAACCCTCTGTTTGATCCAGACGACCTACGTCACCCCCGGTCCGCTGAATGGGTCCCCCCGGATCATATTGCCCAGTATATGGCTAAGCGCATCCGCACGCCCCTTTCTAGAGAAGGCCGCAATAAACTGCGCGCCGAATGCCCACGTCCTTCCCTCCCGGGCGCTGCTTGTAAGATAAATACACCAAAAACAAATAAAAAAAAATAGGCGCTAGTAAAAAGTCTTAAAATCTAAATACAAATATCAAGAAATATATAGAAAAAGCTGCACCTTAAAAAGTGTAAAGCTCCAACTCAACACTCTTACAATACAAAACAAGTCTAAGTAAAGGTGCGCTGTGTCTTTAAGACCGAAATATCTAAAGTGCCAAATGTGCAATATGTGATAAAGTGCAAAAGATTTAAAAAGTGCACTTAAAGTGTTAAACACATTTATACATACATATATGTGTCCTCTCCAATAGCAAAGAACATATAAAAGGGAGAGATAAGAAACAATAATAGTGTAAATCTATTTAAAAAACTTATTAATACAGTGTTTTAAAAAAATTTCACTCACAAAGATAGAGCAGTAAAAGCCTGCTCTCGCTGTATCAGCTTCTTCAAATATTTCCTTTAAGGAAAAAGACAGCACGGACAAAAGATTCTTTTTCACGTATTTTAATGCCCAACTTAGCACAGGTACTCCACCTTCCTCTGCATACAGTGTATAGTCAAACTGAATGGGTCGTGTATACTCTGGGGTGTCGACATGTCCCTTAGTATTCCGCCGCTGTTTTCGCCGCTTAGGTGCTCCTCTAAAAGTAATAAAAGGCTTCTCTGGGATAATTTTATTAAGTTCATTATCTTTTTTAACCCCTTAACGCCGTTACGACGTGCTATGCCGTCACGGTTTAAGTGGGCTTTAAAGCCGTTGTGACGGCATAGCACGCTTTAACAGCTTTAAGCCCTGGAGCGCCCGGTATACTTACCTTACCGGCGCTCCGCTTCGGGAGGACTGCCTCACAGCCCAGGCAGCCTCCCCACGGCAAATATGGCCCCCTATAGCTGGCTGTGGATCTGCCAGCAGGGGGACTGTCTAAAATATCAGACAGTCCCCCTGCTGGTGGGAAGTCTAAAAAAAATTAATTAGACATGTTTTAAAATAAATCAAATGTATTTATATATATATATATAATATATGTATATCTATTATATAATATATGTATATTATATATATTTAACGTCATACATAGTGTATTTTAATACTAATATAAGTACATATATTATTATTAAAATACACTTAGAATGACGTTACATATATATAATATACATATATTATATATATAATAGATATATACACATATATTATATATAAATACGTATAATTACAATAATAAATAAAATAATACAATTGATAAATAAAATATTGAAACAAAATGTAATATAAATTATATATACATATGTAATTTCATTCTAACTGTATTTTGTTATTAATATATATATATTGGTAACAAAATACACTTAGAATGACATTCTATATATATCTATCTATATATAAAATACAAATAACCGCAAATATATATATATATATATATATATATATAAAAAACTTGAAAAATCCCCCGCACTCACGCTTTCTAATGTATCCAATACGCCGGGTGCCTGGCATGAACTCCAATCGACATATTCCTGCAAAAGACTGCCGCTCACCGGTCTTGTAAAAGTCCAAATTATATTGAAAAAAAGTTTAAAAGAGAGACCAACGTTTCAGTCCCAGCTCGGGACTTTCCTCAGGGTAACAAACAATAAATACAAAAGTAAAATACCGACAATATATAGGTAAATCTAATTGATAAAACTCACCCAGGTGAAGTGAAACCGTATCAGCCGTGTGCAGTAGCCCTTCCGGGTCTGCGCGCGCATTCCCGCTTAAGCACCACCCATTTTACGTGCACGTGATGCGTCCTATTACGTGGATTGTATATGCTGTTGCTAAGCAACATAGTATGTCCGGCAAATGCCGTTTAAACTGGGATATGGTGAAAGAGGAGACTGCATAATCATGACAGCTTTATGCCAGAGGACTGCTGTCTAAATGTACATATGGTGAATGTTATTAAACATGTGTGGTTATAATAAAAAGAACAGTGTGTTCCGTGCTATTGCAGAACATAAATAAAGATATGCTGGATAACCTCGAAAATTTAAAGGTATATGTACCTCAAGAGAAGTGTGATTAGTGTATGTGCTGCTCTAATGCAGATCATAATATCAGATATTATCAAAAGACATACAGGTGTAGATACCCCTAAAAAATTATCACCCGTGCAGCTAACACCTGTTACAGTGTAGGGGTATACAACCCTAGTGTCTGCACTATAGATATGTGAAAAAATTTTTTTTTACAAAACAAGTATCATAATAACCAATAAACTATTTCTCTATATGAAGAAGACAAGTACCCGAGTACACTATAAATCACAAGGCCTAACATAATAATAGAAAACATATAATACACTGTAAAAATGGTACATACTATAGGAGTTGAATAATTGCAAACTATAGGAGTTAAATAAATGCAAAATATGGGATGTTCTCATTTAGCCCTTTAGGAGCCATGGTACCCAACTGATAAATCCAAAATGCTTCTTTTTGGAGCAGCATCCGACCCCTGTTACCACCCCTTTTAGGGCAAGGTACATGGTCTATACTCACAAATTTGAGTGAGGATAATGGATGTGCTTTCTCCAGAAAATGTTTGGCCACCGGTTTGTCAGATTGGCCATCTCGATAGGCCAGCCTGATACTTGACCGGTGGCCACGTATGCGTTCACATATGGGGGTTTCCGTCTTACCCACATAAAAAAGCCCACAAGGGCACATGAGCTTATAGATGACATAGGGAGTCTTACAGGTAATGGTATACCTGATGTCATACATTTTATTAGTGTGGGGATGGCTAAACCTCTTAGATGGAATCATATGTCCGCAAGTCACGCACCCGAGACATCGTACGCTACCGCATATGTTGGACTTCAATGTCTTAGTGTAACTGTCCACAGGGTCTGTATGAACCAAAATGTCACGTAAGTTTTGATTTCTCCTGTAACAGATCATTGGCGGTTCCTTAAAAATCTTTGGCAATGAATCATCAGTTGAAACCATCTTCCAGTTGTCCTTAATTAGTGCTGTAACCTTGTCTGCAGAGTTATGAAACGTCAATGGGAACACCATACGTTGTGAGGAGTGAGCCTTATCCTTACTTGGGGCTGACCTGGCTTGGATGAGTGCTTGTTGCAGCACTCTATCTTCATAACCTCTATTCACAAACTTCTGGGTCATTGATTTCAGTTGTATCTCTGCTGTCTCCATGTTTGAGTTATTCCGTATAACCCTCTGATACTGCGCCTTGGGTATAGATTTTTTCAAGGCCCACGGGTGTGCACTCTGAGCATGCAACAGGGTGTTTCTGTCGGTTGGTTTTGAAAACAAAGTATACTCGACTCCATTTGTTCCATAGGATAATTCCAAATCCAAATATTGGACTGAATGTTCACTGATATTAGAAGTGAACCTGATTGGTGTAGATAATTGATTCAGTGAGTCCACCATGTTCTGAGCTTGATCTACCGTACCGTTCCAAATTATGAGGAGATCATCAATGTAGCGGTAGTACCCCATTATTGATCCTGCATAAGGGGTGAGTATATGTTGTATATAAATTTGGACTTTTACAAGACCGGTGAGCGGCAGTCTTTTGCAGGAATATATATAGATATAGATATAGATATAGATATATATATATATAGATATATATATATATATATATAGAGAGAGAGAGAGAGAAATACATATAATTACATAAAATATTACATTAGTATACACGTAGAATTTAAATACCTATAAATGCATATGTATTAAAATGCTATGTGTATATTTAAGTAATCTTTTAACATAATTAGGTGATTTGATTAATTAAAATTTGATTGACATGCCTGACAACAAAGTGAGAGTGCAGAGAATTTAATTTGCAAGCACTATATTTGACCCTGTAACTCTCCAAGACAACATAAAACCTGTACATGGGGGTACTGTTTTACTCGGGAGACTTCGCTGAACTCAAATATTAGTGTTTCAAATTGGTAAATTGTATTACAACCATAATATTTTAAGTAAAAGTGAAGTTTTTGCATTTTTTACAAACGAACAGCACTTTTATGGACTATATTATTGTAATATGTTTTACTGTTTTAAAACACTAATATTTGTGTTTAGTGAAGTCTCCCGAGAATAACAGTACCCCCCATGTACAGGTTTTATGGTGTTTTAGAAAGTTAGAGAGTCACATATAAGGCTTGCATTTCATTTTTTTTACATTGAAATTTGCCAGATTGGTAATGTTGCCTTTGAGAGGGTATGGTAGCCCAGGAATGAGAATTACCCCCATGATGGCATACCATTTGCAAAAGTAGACAACCCAAGGTATTGCAAGTGGGGTATGTCCAGTCATTTTTAGTAGCCACTTAGTCACAAACACTGGCCAAATATTAGTTTTTTGCTTTTTTAACACAAAAACAAATATGAACGCTAACTTTGGCCAGTGTTTGTGACTAAGTGGCTACTAAAAAAAGACTAAACATACCCCACTTTCAATACCTTTGGTTGTCTACTTTTTCAAATGGTATGCCATTATGGGGGTAATTCTCATTGCTGGGCTACCACACCGTCTCAAAGGTAACATTACCAATCTGGCAAATTTCTATTTGAAAATGGAACGTTCTATATTTGACCCTGTAACTTTCCAAAACACCATAAAACCTGTTAATGGGGGATACTGTTGTACTCGTGAGACATCGCTGATTACAAATATGTGCATTTTTGTGCAGTAAAACCTAACAGTATTATGACATTCACAGCTAAAATGTCAGACAGAAATACAAATTTTAAAAAAAAATCTTATTTTCTCACTTTTTAAAAAAAATTTATTCATAATGAATTATGTTCCATATATGAATAGTTAATGGTAAATTAAAGCCCTGTTTCTCCTCTTACAAAATTATATATAATAAGTGTGGGTGCATATAATTTGAAAGAGGGGAACTACGGTTGAACAGACATGTAGCGCAAATTCTAATTTTTGTTTTGTTTTGATCAGAACGTGCACTATTGACTCCGTCCTGAAGGGGTTAAGGACATGCCAGTGTTTATTAATTATAGATCTTATTTTATTGCAATCCTGATTAAAATAAAAAACTAAGGGTAAAAACACTTCCTTTTTCATATTTACATTATTTTGTTTACTTAATAGATGACTAGGTTCTAAACTGTTCACTTCATTGTATGCTTTTTCTAAAATTTGTTGTGGATACTTTTTTTGTTTGAATTTGTCTATAATTACCTTAGCTGCTTCCTCAAATTTTTCTTTATCAGTGCAATTTCTCCTAATTCTCTGTAGCTGCCCCTTAGGGATGTTATTGAGCCAGGGAATATAGTGGCCGCTATTGTATAAAACATAATTATTGGCATCCACCTTTTTAAAGAAATGTTTTGTTTTGATCTCATTATTTTCTATATATATTTCTAGATCTAAATAATTGATATGTGATTTTCTAAAAACACTGGTTAAGGTTATGCCCCAATTATTATTATTTAGTCTTTCTAGAAATGTAATAAGATCTTCCTCCGCTTCATCCCATATAAAAATTAAATCCTCAATATACCTATAATATAGCACCAGGCTTGCCCCCCACTCTGGGCTCTCATATATATATTTGTTTTCCCAGCCTGACCTACACAAATTCGCATAACTGGGGGCAAACCTGGTCCCCATGGTAGTTCCTTGGCACTGTAGATAAAAACTTGAATTAAATAAAAAATAATTATTGTTTAAAATCCAATTAATACTTTTAATTAAAAATTCAACATGTTTCTCTGAAAATTTATTTGATGTGTTTAGGCAATCTTCTATTACCTGACAGCCATGGATATGTGGAATAGAAGTGTACAGGGAGGATACATCACTTGTTACCAATACATATGAATTTTTCCACTCGATATTTTTTTTTAAATTGATCACGTCTAGTGTATCTTTTAAATATGAAGGTATTATTTTGACAAACTCCTGCAGCCACGTGTCTACATATTTGGAAAGATTAGCTGAAATAGAATTTATCCCCGAGACAATAGGTCTCCCAGGGGGATTCTCCTTATCCTTGTGGACCTTGGGCAGGGTATAAAAAACTGTCATTCTGGGAAAATCATTATGCAAAAATGTATATTCATCTTCATTCAAGATGCTGTCCTCCCTCCCCCTGTCCAATAGTTCATATAGGGAATTTTTTATTTCTTCTATAGGATCTTTTTCCAAAGTTTTATAGACATTTTTATTTTGTAATTGTCTGTTGCATTCTTTTATATATTTATCGGAATCCTGTATCCCTATACTACCTCCCTTGTCTGCTGGCTTTATTATGATCTTTTTATTGCCTCTTAATTGTTGTAGAGCTTCTTTTTCATCTTTATTTAAATTATTCCTTCTGTTTTTAGTATTTTTCTCAAGTTTTTCAAAATCTTCTATTACTGACTTCTCAAAGATGTCAATAGCACTAGTTCTAAAATTTCTAGGATAAAAAGTAGATCTATTTTTCAAAGTTGTATGGGTATTATCTATGACCTTTTCTTTACAGTTATTTAGATAAAAAAACCTCTTAAGAGTTAAACTCCTTGAATATTTCAACATGTATGCAGAGAAAGAGTCAAATTTCCTACTCGGGGCAAATTTAAGCCCCTTATCCAGGACGTTACACTCATTCTGTGAGAGATTTATTATTCCCTGCGGTTTCCTATTTTTCCTTTCTTTCCGAATCTGTAATTTGACTCCTCCTCTGCATCCTCTTGGTCTCTGTTTCTCCTTCTTTTCTGTGGTGAGAAAATGACTCTCTCCTTTCTCTTCTCTAAAAAATCATTACTTGTCTGTTTGGGTGTCTCTTCAGACAGAACTTCAAAACGATTTCTTGTAGCAATGTCCATTGTGTTTTGTCTTTTTACGGGACTATGATTTCAATATTCTGTACAGTCAGGGCCATTGCTTGCTTTTACCCTAGTCCATTCCCCTTGAGTTCTGTGTTCTGGGGTTCTCCATGTTTTTTTATTGTATGTTCCATAACTATTTAGCCTTTTTCTTTGTACGTTTTCATGTACATTTTTCTTTTCTCTATTTTGGTAAGAGTCATACTGGTTATTTCTAGGGTTGTCTCTTTCAAACCTGGAAAAAATTCTGACTCTGTTGTTTTTATAGTCTGACATATCTCTCTTATACTTTTTATATTTACCAAATTTTACCTGTTCCTCTAGTTTACCCAGATTTTCCTTTGGTTTTTTTTGTCAGTTCATCATAGTCTCTAGTCTCTGAGGCCGGTTCCAACCTTTTTTGAAACATTTTTATATCTTTATCCAACTGAGAAAGGGCTTCTACTCTACATGATATCACTATGTTCATCATTTCTATGGAAAATCTTTCTAAGGTATCATTCCAAATGTTTACATATTTTTGGTTATTATCGTTTTCAAAAGTTGGCGTTTTGAAAAAACGAAGGCCTCTGGGAGTGATTTTATCCTTTAGATACCTTTCCATTGTTGCCACTTCCCATTTATATTTAATTTCTTTTGCTAACAATTTCTCCAAATTTTTAAAATTCACTTCTATATCATTTTTTAGACTCTCTGGCCCATCAAAACCGAATTTTAGACTTTCTCTAAAATCAAATAAAGACATATTACAGATGCCTTACTTGGAAAGAGCTAAAAACAAGATAAATACACCAAAAACAAGTAAACAATAGGCGCTAGTAAAAATAGTCTTAAAATCTAAATACAAATATCAAGAAATATATAGAAAAAGCTGCACCTTAAAAAGTGTAAAGCTCCAACACAACACTCTTACAATACAAAACAAGTCTAAGTAAAGGTGCGCTGTGTCTTTAAGACCGAAATATCTAAAGTGCCAAATGTGCAATATGTGATAAAGTGCAAAAGATTTAAAAAGTGCACTTAAAGTGTTAAACACATTTATACATACATATGTGTCCTCTCCAATAGCAAAGAACATATAAAAGGGAGAGATAAGAAACAATAATAGTGTAAATCTATTTAAAAAACTTATTAATACAGTGTTTTAAAAAAAATTTCACTCACAAAGATAGAGCAGTAAAAGCCTGCTCTCGCTGTATCAGCTTCTTCAAATATTTCCTTTAAGGAAAAAGACAGCACGGACAAAAGATTCTTTTTCACGTATTTTAATGCCCAACTTAGCACAGGTACTCCACCTTCCTCTGCATACAGTGTATAGTCAAACGGAATGGGTCGTGTATACTCTGGGGTGTCGTTAAGTCCATTAGTATTCCGCCGGTGTTTTCGCCGCTATTGCTGATTCCGACTTCCGGGAGCTGCTTGTAAGACCCCAGACATTGATCCGCAGATTGCCCAGTTCCTGAATAAGTCGGGCTGGAAGCCCAAGAAGGGCCTTGACCATTCCCTAAAGGGATGCCAGGACAAGATCCTGGATACACTGGGACCCCTCTCGAAGCTCTACCAGCTTCTCGATGCTGCTAGAACTGGAGACTCAGTTTTAGATGTGGACGTGGCCATTGGTTGGGTCCAACGGGCTATCAGTTTACTGGGGAACGCCAATACGTCTATGTCTACAGAGAGGCGTAAAGCGATCCTCCTAAAGATCGACCCTAAACTGGCCACTATGACTGTGGCGGAACCTGATCCGACCGATGAGGGTTTGCTGTTCGGCACCTCCTTTGTTAAAGACATGGGTTCGTATGTCAAGACCATCACAGCAATTGATAAGGCGCAGACGAACATGAAACGCGTGTTCGCGCCCAAGGTTTTCGGAGGGGCCGGGCGTAGCAGGAACCGTCCACCTGGCCGTGGTTTCCGAGGCGCATTCCGCGCAACCAGAAGTTCCTTTTTTCCCTCCCGGGGATTTCAGGACCAGAGAACCCCTCCCTTCTTTCCAGCCAGAGGTCGGGCTTGGGGCTCCAGATACCCCCGCAGTGGTACCCCCGGCAGACAGCCTTACGGTGAGTACCCTTTCTTCCCCTCTCGTTCATGTACAGGTAGCGGGGAGGCTGGCCTTGTTTTACCAAGGGTGGGCAGATATCACCTCGGATGCTTGGGTTCTGCAGTGCGTAAGGGGATATCGTCTGGAGTTTGTTTCCATGCCTGTCCCGTTTTATCCCCCCAGAGAGCTGTCTCTTCCACCAGATCAGGGCGAGATGATTTCCGCGGAAGTCGTGGAAATGTTGTCCAAGGGCGCTATAGAGGAATTGCCGTTCGCCGCCAGAGGCTTTACAAGCAATTTGTTCCTGGTGCCAAAGAAAGGGGACGGGGTTCGCCCTGTGATAAATCTTCGCCCCCTCAACCCCTTCCTACGTTACCAACACTTCCAGATGGAAGGTATACACTGCCTCAGAGACCTTCTACGCCAGTCGGACTGGCTGGCCAAGCTGGACCTGAAGGACGCTTACTTCACGGTCCCCATTGCTTTGGAATTCAGGGACTATCTCCATTTCACATGGCACGGGCGTTGTTGGCGCTTCACCTGCCTGCCTTTCGGTCTCTCCTCGGCTCCCTGGTGCTTCACCAAGCTCATGAAGCCTGTGGGTAGCATTCCTCCGAACCCGGGGGGTTCGCCGCATTATTTACCTCGACGACATTCTGATTTTGTCCCAATCAAAAGAGGATCTCCTACTGCACCTGGAGTGAAGTTGGGATTTCTGATCAACTGGGACAAATCGGTCCTGAATCCCGCCCAGTCCATAGAGTTTCTGGGCTTCAGAGTGGATTCCGTCCAGCAATTTCTATTTCTACCGGGTCCCAAGGTGAAAGCCATCCAGAAGGAAATTCGAAGGGCTCTTCGTGTCTCAGACTTGTCCGTCAGACAACTGGCGAGAATAATTGGCCTTCTCGCGGCCTCTATTCAAGCGATCCTCCCGGGTCCGCTACATTACCGGGCCCTCCAGCGGCTCAAAGGGTCACACCTTCGGTCAGGTCACTCCTACGAATCTCAGATACGTTTGGACACGGAGTCCAGAGACGAGTTGGTGTGGTGGTTGGCACACATGGAGGCGTGGAACGGGAGAGCCATTTTCGGCTCCATCCTGGATGTGGTGATCGAGTCCGATGCCAGCTTGCACGGCTGGGGTGCTCATTGTGGCGACGTTTCCACAGGAGGCAGATGGTCCGACATGGATAAGTCGTTACACATCAACTGCTTGGAACTCCTGGCAGGGGCCTTCACGATCCGCAGCCTTACCCCAGGACGGGCGAATTGCTGCGTTCTCCTCAAGATGGACAATGTGTCGGCGGTCCGTTGCATAAATCACCTGGGGGGTACGAAGTCCAAGATGTTCTGCCTCTACAACAACATCTCGGTGACAGCGGAACACATCCCGGGTCTGGACAATTCTGGAGCGGATTAGAATTCCAGACACTTAAGAGACTCTGGGATTGGCGTTTGCACGCTTCGGTGTTCCAGAGCCTGGACAAGTTGTGGGGAAAATTCTGGATGGATCTATTCGCATCACGACTGAACACTCAGCTACCGAAGTTCTACAGTTGGAGGCCGGACCCGGCAGCGGTGGCGACGGATGCCTTTCTCCAGGAATGGCCGCGGGGTCATCTATATGCCTTTCCCCCGTTCAACATGATCGCACGCACGATCTCTAAATTGTCAATAGACTACCCTCGATTGATACCAGGAGGTGGAGGGGGGGGAGGGAGGTGGAGGGGGGGGGAGGGAGGGGGAGGGGGGAGGGAGGTGGAGGGGGGGGGGAGGGAGGTGGAGGGGGGGGGGGGAGGGAGGTGGAGGGGGGGGGAGGGAGGTGGAGGGGGGGGGAGGGAGGTGGAGGGGGGGGGGAGGGAGGTGGAGGGGGGGGGGAGGGAGGTGGAGGGGGGGGGAGGGAGGTGGAGGGGGGGGGAGGGAGGTGGAGGGGGGGGAGGGGGGGGGGAGGGAGGTGGAGGGGGGGGAGGGGGGGGAGAGGGAGGTGGCAGGGGGGAGGGGGGGAGATTGGAGGGGGAGGGGGGGAGATTGGAGGGGGGAGGGGGGAGATTGGAGGGGGGAGGGGGGAGATTGGAGGGGGGAGGGGGGGAGATTGGAGGGGGGAGGGGGGGAGATTGGAGGGGGGAGGGGGGGAGATTGGAGGGGGGAGGGGGGAGATTGGAGGGGGGAGGGGGGGGAGATTGGAGGGGGGAGATTGGGGGAGGGGGGGGAGATTGGAGGGGGGGAGATTGGAGGGGGAGGGAGATTGGAGGGGGAGGGGGGGAGATTGGAGGGGGAGGAGGGGGAGGGAGATTGGAGGGGGAGGAGGGGGGGGAGATTGGAGGGGGAGGGAGATTGGAGGGGGAGGAGGGGGAGGGAGATTGGAGGGGGAGGGAGATTGGAGGGGGAGGAGGGGGAGGGGGAGGAGGGGGAGGGAGATTGGAGGGGGAGGAGGGGGAGGGAGATTGGAGGGGGAGATTGGAGGGGGAGGGGGGGGAGATTGGAGGGGGAGGGGGGGGGAGATTGGAGGGGGAGGGGGGGAGATTGGAGGGGGAGGGGGGGAGATTGGAGGGGGAGGGAGATTGGAGGGGGAGGGGGAGGGAGATTGGAGGGGGAGGGGGGGGAGATTGGAGGGGGAGGGGGGGGAGATTGGAGGGGGAGGGGGGGGAGATTGGAGGGGGAGGGGGGGAGATTGGAGGGGGAGGGGGGGAGATTGGAGGGGGAGGGGGGGGAGATTGGAGGGGGAGGGGGGGAGAGGGGGGGAGATTGGAGGGGGAGGGAGATTGGAGGGGGAGGGGGGAGGGAGATTGGAGGGGGAGGGGGGGGAGATTGGAGGGGGGAGGGAGATTGGAGGGGGAGGGGGGGGGAGATTGGAGGGGGAGGGGGGGAGATTGGAGGGGGAGGGGGGGAGATTGGAGGGGGAGGGGGGAGGGAGATTGGAGGGGGAGGGGGGAGGGGAGGGGGAGGAGGGGGGGGAGATTGGAGGTGGAAGAGGGGGGGGGAGATTGGAGGGGGAGGGGGGGGAGATTGGAGGGGGAGGGGGGAAGATTGGAGGGGGAGGGGGGAGGGGGGAGATTGGAGGGGGAGGGGGGGAGATTGGAGGGGGAGGGAGATTGGAGGGGGAGGGGGGAAGATTGGAGGGGGAGGGGGGAGATTGGAGGGGGAGGGGGGGAGATTGGAGGGGGAGGGGGGAGATTGGAGGGGGAGGGAGGAGGAGGGGGGGGAGATTTCTCTGTCTTTTTTAGCTTGAAGTTATCGCATTGTTCCCGTTTTCCTGTTCCGGTCAAGTGGGACATCGTTCATCTTACCTGGTCTTCAGTTTCGCAAGAAAGAGGGGGATTGTGGGAGACACAGGACTTATATAGTGACTCCCTCTATTTTGTGATTGGTTGCCTATACAGTTTTTTCTTTCATTTTTTATATTTATATTCCTCTATCTTTGCTGCTGAGGAAATAAAGAAAGAGTTATGCATAATAATAATACTCGCCTCCGTGTCTTTAATAAAATCATGACTTTACGTCATGTTACTAGTAAAATCTGGGAATTGTCTTTCATCTGTGACATGTCATGATTCCCTTTTATTCCAGAAGTTTGGTCCTTAAGGGGTTAAAGGGAATCTATAGTGCTAAGTGTAATGAACGCTGGTATTGCAGATAGCTGTTCGTCTGTTTCCTCCCTGCTAGAGGCTGAGTGATTATAGCTCGCAGTTCGGGTGTTGATTCAAACGTTCTCCAGACGAAGTACAGAATCCACATATATTCACCAAGCAGATCAGACGGATACCCAAACATTAGCCTACACTAGATGAAGGGTACAACAGGAATGGTTTATTCAGGCTAACCGCCTGGTTTATATGCAGTTACAAATGCACAGGGTTTACGTCGACATATTCCAGGGGCATTCCCCACTGGACCTGAGAGGGGGCAGTGACCAAATACATTCTGCAGTTACATTGGCTCTCAGGTCCAGGACATTCCTACATACAATAATATAATCCTTCCCCTGTACTTGGGAGATTTATTTATTTATTTTTTATTTATTATTGCCATTTATATAGCGCCAACAGATTCCGTAGCGCTTTACAATATTATGAGAGGGGATTTAACTATAAATAGGACAATTACAAATAAACTTATAGGAACAATAGGTTGAAGAGGACCCTGCTCAAACGTGCTTACAGTCTATAGGAGGTGGGGTGTAAAACACATTAGGACAGGAATTTGCAATCAAATAAGGTGGGCTGTCCTTTAGGAGAGGGCAAGAGACAGGTATGTGAGGTAAGGGTTAGTCTTGGAGGCCATAAGCTTTCCTAAAGAGATGGGTTTTGAGGCACTTCTTAAAAGATGCAAGACTAGGGGAGAGTCTGATGGCGGTAGGCAGGCTATTCCATAGGAAGGGAGCCGCCCGTGAGAAGTCCTGCAAGCGCGAGTTGGCCGTACGGGTGCGGACAACGGACAGGAGGTGGTCACGGGCAGAGCGGAGAGACCGAGAAGGGACATACCTATGGATCTGTGAGGAGATATAAGAGAGGCTAGAGTTGTTCAGTGCTTTATAGGTGTGAGTTAGTACCTTGCATTGACTCATATAGCATACAGGAAGCCAATGTAAGGACTGGCAGAGGGGTGAGGTGTGAGAGAAACGACTAGAGAGGAAAATCAGTCTAGCAGCAGCGTTCATTACGGACTGTAGGGGTGCAGTACGGCTTTTGGGAAGACCAATCAGGAGAGGGTTACAATAATCCATGCAGGAAATTACTAGAGCATGGACAAGATGGAATCTACAGGATTTGGCAACATGCTGGATGTGAGGCTCAAAGGTGAGACCAGAGTCAAGTATGACGCCAAGACAGCGCGCTTGCAAGGATGGACTGATGTTAGTACCAGAAACTTGAAGGGAGAGCGAAAGAGGAGGATCAGTATTAGGAGGAGGAAAGACAAGGAGCTCAGTTTTTGAGAGATTGAGTTTCAGAAAGCGGGAGGACATCCAGTCAGAGATGGAAGAAAGGCAAGCAGTGACACGTTGCAGGACGGCAGGGGAGAGGTCCGGGGAGGAGAGATATAGCTGGGTGTCATCAGCGT
Organism: Pelobates fuscus; assembly: GCF_036172605.1. Taxonomy (NCBI): domain Eukaryota; kingdom Metazoa; phylum Chordata; class Amphibia; order Anura; family Pelobatidae; genus Pelobates; species Pelobates fuscus. The sequence continues at coordinate 142,706,228 of NC_086327.1, read as the reverse complement.
ACAGGTTGTAGTGGAATCCAAGAGAGGCAGTATAAAGAGAAAATAGAAAAGGACCAAGGACGGAGCCTTGGGGGACTCCAACCGAGACAGGGCGAGGGGAGGAGGCATCATTAGAAAAAGAGACACTGAATGAGCATTGGGAGAGAAAAGAGGAAAACCACGAGAGGACAGAGTCACAGAGACCAAGTGATTGAAGAGTTTGAAGAAGGAGAGCATGATCAACGGTGTCAAAGGCCGCTGAGAGGTCAAGAAGAATTAGTATGGAGTAGTGGCCTTTGGATTTAGCTGCGATTAGGTCGTTAGTAACTTTGATAAGGGCAGTCTCTGTAGAGTGGAGAGGGCGGAAGCCAGATTGAAGGGGGTCAAGGAGAGAGTTGGAATTGAGGAAATGAGACACACGGGTAAAGACAAGTCTTTCCAGAAGCTTTGAGGAAAAAGGGAGCAGGGATATGGGACGGTAGTTAGAGGGGGTGGATGGGTCGAGGGATGTTTTTTTTTAGTATAGGTACTACAGTGGCATGTTTAAGGTCAGCAGGGACGATGCCAGAAGAGAGCGAGTAGTTGAAGATGTGTGTTAAAGAAAGCACGAGACAAGTGTAGAGAGATCTGATAAGGTGAGATGGGACAAGATCGAGTGGGGGCGAGAGGAGCAAAGAAGAGCAGCCACCTCTTGGTCAGTAGCTGGGGAGAATGTCTGAAGGGTAGGAAAGGCATGATCTATGTGTGGTTGAGAAACAGAAAGGCAAGGAGGGGAGATTTCTTTCCTTAGCTGTTCAATCTTGTCAGTGAAGTAACATGCAAAGTTATCAGCAGTAAGGTTAGTTTGGGGGGTGGCCACAGCAGGGCGAAGAAGAGAATTAAAGGTGTCAAAGAGACGCCTGGGGTCACGGGAACATGAACTAATGAGAGAGGAAAACTAGGACTGTTTGGCAAGGGCAAGGGCTGCACTGTATGAACACAATATGAATCTATAATGGAGAAAGTCTGATTGGGTGCGAGACTTCCTCCAGGAGCGTTCAGCACAACGGGGAGCATCTTTGCAGGAGATAATTGAGTCAAGCACTATACTAAACTCTTTTATCTCCCAACACAAAAAAACATACTTTTGGGGGCGGGGCCTGGTCGCTGAACTGAGTGGACGCAGGAGTGTGTTGCTCCTGCTATGCCAAGTACATATTGCTGACTATAAGCCGCAGACAGCCCTTAAAAGCCGCAGATGGGTCACAAACTACGAAGTGATATCGAGGGGCTCACAATGGCACCAAACAAGCAGCCTACCCTGCAAGACTCACTGGCGCGATGCTTAAGGCCTACAAACATGGACGGCGCGGAGGAGCCTGGCGCTCCCCCGCCGCCACCAACGGCTACAATCTTGAACACAGGCCCTCTCCCCCCCCCCCCCCCCCCCTATGGGCCGATGGGAGTTATCTCGGTCCCAGGAGAGCCCAACCGAGCTGAATGGCAGCAGCCCCAGGCGGAGCCAACCGACCACAAAATGGCAGAGACCGCCATCAAGCATGATGACGCAGCCCATGGGCTTGACATCCAAGCAAGGCTGGAGGCTATATTCGCAGCTTTCTGGAGGAGGCTCGAGCTGAAAGGAAGGCAAGCACTCACACAGATCCCGGACGGGTACACACCTGTGGCACTGCTCTCATCTGAGAGACACAAATAGCCTGAAGAAGCAGACCCATAAAAGGCGCCAAAAACGACACTACCCACCGGCAAGCAAACACGCGCATCAGCGCCGATGACTGCTACCCCATGCAAACAAGCAAAACCCCAATCCAGCCAACCAACAAACACAGGAAGCCTGAGGAACCAGCAAGCCTATTCACACAGTTTTCTTACAACAGCGAGGAGGATCCATCGGGCCCTGATGGGCAGATCAGGCCCCAAACATCCCAGGACAAGCCCTCAAGCCAGACACTGGAACACTATGCATTACCCCCCAGGGGTATTGGTTGAACTTAACGACGAGTTATATTGTTTCTGGTAGCTTCACTTCACCCTTGTTTTTCTTTTTCCCCTACTCTAAACCCTGCGTGATTCATGTAAACCCCCAAGTGCAAATTGAGGAACGTCTGTAGTTTCTACTGCATAACAGCTCACACTCCACTAAGGCCTTTCATATACCTACTAGAGCAATGAAGGGCTCCCTGACAACAACAATATTGTTAACCGTGTTAATTAAGCATATATTAGACTCTCATTTATAGCCTGCAATGTTCTCTTACCAACATAACCTGTCTTACGCTAATCCTGTTTCTTATTTTTACTAATACTCAGCCTAGATATAACTCTGAGGTCAGTGTTAATAACTTAAAAATGTGCGAGGTTTTTTCCAATGCATAACTAATGTATACCTTTGATCGACTCAGCACACCTTGCTACATAGACAGAGTATGCAATCTGTGAATTTCCATGCACAAATAAAATAAAGAATAATAAAAAAAAAAAAAACACATACATTTTTACAAAACCCAGAAAATACTGTCACTTAAGTGCCTCTAGTTGCTGTCTGGTAGTGGTGAAATTTAACTTTAATTATTTTATAATTAAAACACTCCTTCCACCCCCCTCCCCCCCCCTTTTTTTAATATGCCTTTTACTGCAGTGGTTTCACCCTGCCTCGATGACTTGTGCTGTGCCTGCTACCTCTGCATATGCAGTTGGTTAAAGCTGATGAGGGGGCACTTTGTTTTTTGTTGTATTTTTGCTTCCTCCTCTCTCCCCAGTATGATATGACCTTAGTAGCAGATTGTGTTATGGTGTCCATTTGATGAGACGATTCAAAAGCTGATAGAATAATGGAGAAGACATGGCAGGAGAAGAGTGCACACTAGATGGTGAAAATGCTAGTGAGATGCCTGCCTGTCCTTCGCAGACTCTCCTCTTTTAATTCCTCTGGCTCATCGAGTACCTATAGTACCAGAGATAAAGAAAGTATGTCTGCAGGGCGGGTGGAAAGAGCTATTTTATTACCACCACCAAGACCAGTCGTTAAGGAATTTTACTTCAATACTCTGCTGTACCTCTAAAGATTGTGTCTTATGGAACCAGGAATTGACTCTTCTCACCTTTTCTTTTAGTTGCCTCTTGTAGGTTCTAGAATGACTAGTCCTAGTTTTTAGCTGTCCAGCAGGTACTCTGTCTGTGTCTGGGGAAGCCCTGCTTATTAGCTCTGCACCTCGCTGACACTGCTGCTGCAATTACAGATTCTTTTGCTACTTTTGAGTACCCCATTGCAACATAAAAAGGCTGAGGAGAGACGCCATTTGACTCCTAGGTCGTGACTTTGGTATAATGGACAGGCTTCTCCCACTATCCTGGACTTGAATACTGCATGTAGTAGTGTTACTGCTGGCAGCACCTGTGCTCAGGGCAGAGAGGAAGAGGTATTTAGACACTCAGAGGTCATGGCACTGCTGATGGTGGATTTGGGAACACAACCTTTACTCTCCCTCCGTTTCTCATTAGGATGTTACATTGATGATGGTTAGTTTGTTTTTATTGCAATAATTTGTGATATGAAAGTGTATTGTATAAACTTGCGTATTTTCATTCAGAAGAAATGGATGTTTGTGCTGAAAAATGGGTTGTTGTTTGCTGGATTCACTACTGTAGTGTTATTGTGTTTAACTTCGAGAAACCCTACACTCCACAACTCTCCCAGAAGGCCATGCTGAATATGAAAATAGGCAGGATGCATTCACTTCAGATTTTAAACCCACATTAATTTTCTTGCAGGGCCGGCGCTACCATAAGGCATTAGGAGCGCTCCCCTCCAGCTGGTTACTTTATGAAGCGTGGCCGAGCGCAAGCGCCTCCCCTCAGCGCAGCCTCTTACCACCTGCCCAGCTTACTGGTGCCAGCCGCAAGCTGTGTGGAGGGGGCGGGTATATGAATGACATCATATCCCTGCTCCCTGTGTACCACACAGCGCGGCTGGTGCCCTGTGCTGAGACTGGGCTGCAAGACAGGACTCCACAGAGCCGGTCACCTGTCAGCATGCACCTCAAGGACCTGTATGTACAGTAGGTATGTAATTGTGACTGTGTATGTATGTATGTATGTATGTATGTCTCTGTGTGCGTGTATGTCTCAGTATGTATGTATGTGTCTGCGTGCCTTTACGTCTGTGTATGTATGTTTCTGTTTGCCTGTAGGCACAAAAGGCGCTTAAACGTAGACTGTTTCCATGCTAGAACTCTAAGACGAACACCACTACTGACCCAAAGTACAAGAAATTTTGGTTCCAATATGCTCAAAATCATAAGTAAGGGGGCGTGGCCTGGCGGCGGAACGGAATGGCCGCATAGAGACAGAGCTCCTCCGGCCCCACTCTAACACGCATCAATTTTAAGCCACGGACACGGGAATGGGGAAGCACACCAAGGCGGGGAACACCCCCAAACCCTCGGGGACCCGCCAGGTGAGTCAAACCGCTTCCATGCGGCAGTTCTTGGCCGCAGCGCCGGACCCGCCATCCCAGGCGCAGTCCGAGGCCTACACACTGATGTAGAATTATTAACCCCTTAAGGACCAAACTTCTGGAATAAAAGGGAATCATGACATGTCACACATGTCATGTGTCCTTAAGGGGTTAAAAAACCTGTATTGAATTTTTGTACTAACTCCATTTTAACTTCATTTCATGACAGATCCTCCATTTTAACTACATTACATGACAGAATTTCCTAACAGCATTTAGTATAATGAATAGAGACTGTATTTTCTAGAAGGACATGACTAACACCGGACTTATTGAGTTCCTGTAACATGTAACAAAGTATAGCCAAGGCCATGAGAGAGCTGTTGAATGAAATGTTCTTTCATAAAAAAGAACCCTGAACCTAATCACGAGTCTGACATCACTAACTACCCAAAATGACGCCCAAGCCCCCCTTCCCACCGAGTAAGCCTCGTGCTGGGTAAGATGGCGCTTGAGCCATCTGTCCACACCCGTGTCCAGAATAACGCCACCTCCCGGTGGGAGGACACCTAGCTAACCACTTAGTTCTTGAGCCAATTAATAATATTGATGGGTGGACATTGACATAACCACTTAACACTTAATCCAATTAATGATGTTTATTTACTGCTCTCTTGATATTCAATGATGATGTAATTTTGCTCTTATAAGGGTCTGCGAGCCCGCTTTTAATCAGATGCCATTAAATTTTCTCGAAGTGCTTTTAACCTGAACTCCGTGTGTCAGTGTGAACTTACTTCTGCGTATACGCAATTTAATCATCTCAGATTTGGACAGGAACAGATAGACATTTAAACATATTTGTTTAATTCTAAATTAATCTACATCAATTTGGCGCCCAGAACGTGGGGCACCGGGCTATGGCCTCTGGCCGGTAAGCCGTCCTAAGGAAGACGCTGTTGGACGGAGGAATCCTGGGGGAAGGATAAGAGACTGATCACCTCTGAATACACGGTAGAGACTACTGCAGAGCCTATCCGGTATGTTCCAGCCCCTTTGATTGACCCGTCCAAGTGTCTGTGACTGCTACCGGGAGGACATCAAAGACAGGTAATATCTTGCCCGGTGTCTTGTTGTTACCCACTTGTTTACCTGCATTTAGTCTATCTGTTGCCTGGGTGTGTTTGTATTGGCCTGTCTCTAGATTAAGTGCCCGGGTAGAGTGTTTATCTGTGTACCCTTTTTTAGGATAAAGGGGGGGGTGGACCTGTGGGTGTTTGCCTGGGGGTCCTCTGTTGCCTGTTTACTCCTTTTAGGAGCCACGTGGCTGTGGCTGTAGGGAAAAAGGGGGGTGGACCTGTGGAAGTTTTCCTGGGGGTCTTATTTGCCTGTTTACCTCTTTTAGGTGCTGGGTAGCTGCAGCAGTAAGGAAAAAGAGGTGGGGGAATCTGTGGAGGGGTGTAGACTCATTGCTTCCTGGGGATTCCCCATGGTGTCACTTTGATAGCCTAGCTAGCCTCATTGTGCACATAGCTCTGCTTGCAGAGAGGTGGTACCCTCCAGCTTCGAGCGCGGAGGCTGGTGGCATTCCAATTTTATTTGTGGTGCGTGGATTCGGGCAGGCATTGCTGTCTCCATCACCACGGGGTAGTGGGACTTACGGGTGGGTCCGTAGGGACGCTACGGGGGTGAGGATAGTGGTGGTCACGAGTATCGGACCGCTGTAACGAGGGAGGCATATGGATTTCGGGCCGGTGTTAGCGGTTATCCTTGGCCGCTGGTAGTGAGACTTGAGGAAGTCATTCTCCGAGCGGGGACACTACGAGGTTGAGGGAGGTGGCTTTGGTCACATGAGTAAAGGAAAGGGATTACTGTTGAATTTATTTGAACTGTGATGCATGCACTGTATTTCAATTGAATTGTTGTCTTAATTGGGAGTAATTCAAACTCCTGTGTCTGTCTCTACTTTCACTTTACTTTTACTTTTTTACTCTACTTCCTGTGTTATTTCCACTTTCCACTCCTATTTCTCTTGATAGAGAAGTGATTGGTCACACACTTCTCACCTCGCTCCAATCCGTGGCTACCTTGGGTAGGCGGAAATTAGTAACTAGTCTACGTTTTGGGAAGACGCACTTGGGGGGACCCACCCTTCTGAGTGGCAGTCGAGCATTGTAGACACTCTGTTTCATCTTCCTTTCCCTATATCTGGGACGCCTTTTATAGGGGGATATGGGACAGGGATTGGGTAAGCCCGGTAAGGGCTGGTTAGCGTGTGATCTAGTTGAAGATAGAGAGGGTGAAGAGATGGTTAAGGGAGTTGAAAAGATTGCTAAAGTGTGTAAAATTGCTGTGCCTTCATGTGGTAGATTGCAGCCAGAAAGCTGGCGTAGATTACTGACAGAGAAGAAAGGCAAGCTTACAGATAATGATTTATTACGTACTGCAGAAGCATGGTATAGAGTAGCAAAGGCTATTCAGCAGGAAGGTTGGGTTGAGCAAGAAATAGATCACAATGGTGTGAAAATGTTTGTGTATCATAATAATTGTGTTGCTGGGGCATTCCCTCAGCCAGCGCCCCAAAATGGCGCCCAGGGGATGTCCATTCCCAAGGTTCAGTCAGCAATAAGTGACAGCCAGCTGACCATGTTCCCCACTCCCAATCCTCCCATCACCCATCCCGACATTTCCCCTGTTTGTCCGGTCCTGAATTCTGATGGATCTCTATTTTCCCCCACATCATCCCTAACATTCCCATCATCCTCATCCATCCCTGCACTACCTTCTCTGTCTAATCCAAACATTTCATCCACCATTCCTTCCCTACGCTCTCTCTCTGTCAATAATCCTACCCTCCCACTTGCATCCACCCAGTTCTCTAACCCCTCCTCACCCGCTACTGTCAATCCCACTACACCCACTCCGGCTCCTCCTACTACACCTGCCTCTGCTAATCTCTCTCCGTTCTCTCTCCTTCCCACTCCTCCCACAGCCCAGGTTCCCACCCCTTCAGTTTCATATCCGTACCCCGGATGTCCCACCTCCTTCCCTAATCCCTGCCCAACTAACCCGCCCTCCCCAGGTTCCGCCCAAACCCCTACCCAGATGGCCTGGCCCTACCCCTTCCCCTACTCCATGGCCCTGCCCTATCCAAACCAAGCCTACTTCCTTTCCCAAGCCACTCCCCATACCCCGGTCACGCCCAATCCGGCACAGTCTGCCCCGGATGTGCCCACATCCAACATGGCCGCCACTACCTCCCTTAACCCTAACGCAGCTTCCTTTCACGCCTCCAATATGGCGGCCCCCAGTCATCCAGCACCCCTAATGCCGGTACTTCCTGGTGACTACTCACCCCAAGCTCATAATCCACTGGCCACCCCAGCATCTGGGATTCCCTCATTTCCCCCGGTTCTGACACCTCAAATGGCCCCATTACTCAGAGGGGTCCAGGTCACAGACGAAGATGAGTATGAGGAGGGATCCCAGGGCTCACAGGATGCCACGGGGCCCCCGCCCCGCCGTTCCCTCGATCCTTTCGGACATGCGGGCTTGGGGATTGGGCCCCTCCTAAATATGTAGCTTTTAATCCTACTCAGGCTAGTGCCCTGATGAAATCACTCCCTGACCCAGAAAAGCAACCTATGCCTTTTTACCGAGGGATAGTTCAGATTCAAAAGACTTATTCCGCAGCATGGCGTGATTTACTAAGCATTTGTGCTATTAAAGCCGGAGATGCATACTGGCCCAGCATAGCCCGCCACCTCAGTACAGATCTGCTTATAAGTGACATTGATTACCCCTCCGGAGTAACTTTTTGCAACCAATTAAAAGAATGGGCTAAGGACAAACTTGCTGATCAGGCTGCTGGCCTTACTGATATTGTACAGGAAAAAGGAGAATCAGTGGAAAAGTTTCATGCAAGACTGTTTCAACTGTTTACAGATTTGGGATTTGATCTGACAGACAAGATCCATTCTCAAATGCTGTCTGGTGCATTTGTCCAAGGTGTTAAAGACTCCATACGCAAGGGAATCATTGCCGCAAGCCCTGAATATAAGGTAGTCCCTCTGGATACCTTACTCTTAGTTGCTAGGGGTCTGGAATCTGCCCAGACTCCTAGAAGGCCCAATTCAGATCCTCTTATGGTGTCCCGCACCGGACCTGTCCCTAAAGGCACCAAACCCGAGGATGGATATTGCTTCAATTCTGTCAACCCACTGTCATCTTCCTTGGCCATTGTCTATCCCAAGGTACTAGACATCTCACCCGTGACCGAGTTAAAGCAGTACTGGAAATCCCACCTCCAAGGACTTCAAAATCTCTACATGCCTTCTTAGGCCTCATTTCCTACTGCCGAGCATGGATCCCAGAAGCCTCTCTGCTCATGCAACCACTCTATGATGCACTCAAGTCAGACCCATTCTGCCTGACCAATGAAGCACTGGATAATTTCAATACACTAAAACGTGCCATTGCATCTGCTCCTGCTCTAGGCCTACCAGACTATACCAAACTTTTCAAGTTATTTGTCTCTGAAAGACAAGGCCATGCCACAGGAGTCCTTACTCAAACAAATGAATTAAGAGGCCGTCAAAGGCCTATTGGATTTTTCTCCTGCCAGCTGGATATTGTGGCCAGAGGGACCCCTTCTTGCCTTCGGGCCGTTTTTGCAGCAAGAGAACTTATTGAAAAAACTGCAGACCTGGTCCTTGGCCACCCTCTAGTTGTCTTGGCCCCTCATGACATTTCTGCCATCATTAACCAAGTACAACTCAAGCATGTGTCTCCTGCAAGGCACCTACGTCTTCAATGTCATCTCCTGTTACCTGACAACATTACCATACAAAGATGTCAAGTTCTCAATCCGTCCACTCTCCTCCCACTACCTGAGGGGGGTATACACTATGGGTTTATCATGGATGAAACCTACATCTACCTTCTTACTGGTACCATCAAGAAAATGCATCCTGATTTATCCTTCCATGATGGACAAACAACTCTCTGCGAGGGAGCAGGATATGCCTTCTGTACCATGTGGTACAAACCAAACATCAGTCCTGAACCTTGCTATGAAGATGAACTCTATCATTGGGTGGAGGTGAAACTCACTGCACAAGACTTTTACTGTGACTCTGAAGGCAACAGCATGGTCTTGATTCAACTACCTTCAGAACTCAAATACTTGTACCGTCATTGGGATACTGCCATTCCACATGTCCCTGTCACCAAGTTGAAAACAAAATCATGGAATGATCTTGGGCCCATGGCAAAATTATGGGCCACCATGGATGAATCACAGCTACAGGAAAATGGCATTGTCAAATACCCAACAACTGACCATCTTGAAGCATGGCCACGCCACTTCCTGGAAAATGAATTTCAAGATCTGGTCATAGTGAATGATTATGATCCAGAGACACCTCATGACTGTTTTGAACAGATGAAAATGGAGACAATACATCTGCCAACTGTACATGAGAATCCATTAGCAGATCCTGATCTCACTCTGTTTGTGGACGGTTCAAGGTATGCTGATGAAGAAGGAAAATACCACACACGATATGCCGTAACCACAACAGATGAAGTTATCAAATCATCATCTTTACCACCAGCAATGTCTGCACAAGAAGCTGAATTGCAAGCCCTGACTTCAGCATGCAAGATCTCCGAAGGAAAACGTGCCAACATCTACACAGATTCAGGATACGCTCTGGGTGTGGCACATGACTTCGGACTAATTTGGAAAACAAGAGGATTTCTTACCACTGCCGGTACACCAGTCAAACACAGCTCTGCAATCAAGGAACTAATGGACGCCCTCCTACTCTCTGAAGAAGTGGCCATCCTGAAAGTGAAGGCACATGGGAAGTTGGATACAGATGAAGCAAAGGGCAACCACTTAGCTGATCAGGCTGCTAAGCAAGCAGCAAGAAATTTGCAGGAAGTGGATGAAGAAGTGTCCGGACACGAAGAAATTCCAATTTTCACTTTGCAGACTCTTCCTACTGACTTAAGAATCCTACGGGAACAGCAAGCAACAACTGCCCCCGAAGAAATACAGAAATGGAAGAAGAAAGGAGCAGTCCTGAAGGATGGTGTATACTACAACAACCTTAGATTCTGTCTTCCTAAGAATTTATATCCAGCAGTTGTCCAATGGGCACATGGACCTGCACATCTGTCAAAAGACTTAATGATTGCCCTCATACAGAAGTATTATGAAGCACCTGGAATCACAACATTGATCAACAACTTCTGTAGGGCCTGTGTCATTTGCGCAAAATGCAACCCAGGAAAACCAACCAAAGTGCCCTTGAAACACCTGGCTAGGCCTACGTACCCATTCCAGAGAATTCAGATTGATCATATACAAATGCCCAAGAGTGGGCCTCATGAATATGCACTAGTAATAGTGGACATGTTTTCAGGCTGGCCTGAAGCCTACCCAGTAACCAATATCACTGCAAAAACAACAGCAAGACGTCTACTTACAGACATTGTATGTAGATTTGGACTTCCAGAAGTTATTGAAAGTGACCAGGGCCCAGCCTTTACAGCAACAGTGACTAAAGAAATTTGGAATGCTCTGGGAGTGACCCTAGCTTTTCACACCCCTTACCACCCACAAAGTAGTGGCAAAGTGGAACGCATGAATGGCACCCTAAAAGCCAGAATGTTAAAAATGTCACAAGAAACAAAGATGCCCTGGCCAGAAAGCTTGTCAATAGTTTTATTCAGCGTTAGGCACACACCTAGAGGGAAGCACTCACTATCCCTATATGAGATTCTATTTGGGACTGCACCCAGACTAGGTTGTTATTATCCGCAACAGTTGCAGCTTCAAACTGATGTTTTAGTAGACTATGTAACTGAACTTGCAAGTGCCTTGAACAAAATACATGCCCAAGTTTTCTCTTCAATTCCAGATCCCGATTTTGACACAGGTACCCACAACCTGCTTCCCGGAGATTGGGTTCTGGTCAAGAAATTTGTGCGGAAACATACCCTGGAACCAAGATTTGACGGACCATTCCAAGTTCTCCTGATCACCTCAATCTCCGTCAAATTGGCCGGCAGGCCACATTGGATCCACGCTTCCCATTGCAAGAAGACTCCTGCCCCAGAGGAAGCAGATACCGCACAACCATGTGCCTCTGGTACATCATCTCCTTAATTAGCTTAATTAAGGCCCAACAAGTAGCAATTACTAAAGATGCCAGTGGGTATACCTTCTGGTACAATTCTTCATGTACCCGTGTGGCTACTTACACTTTTGATTACTGTGACATTGTAGACTGCCCATTCCCTACGTCACAAATTCAAAATATCTACAGAGATATCCCACATGTAAAAGACCCCTATGTTTGTGTAGTTGACAAACAATGGGGGCAGAACTGTAACCATTGGGGGGCTGCAGGGTGGAATGCTGGGCCTGCCTGGGGTTACAAACCCAAAAGTGCCTTATCTAAGGTAGATGACCATGGTAGATCCCTCCTCCAAAGAATGACCCTAAGGAAGCCTGGAGGAGGCACACCCATGAAATTAATCCTAAATATTGAGCATCCCAGCCCAACAGATGCAGACCAGTATGTAATGGGAATGTATTGGAAGAAAGGTTCCTATAACAAATTAGGGCACTTCTACCTGAAAGATATGTGCCACTCCCCAGAGTGGCAAGGGGCCACCCGTATGGTCTCAAATCCATTAAAACCACACATCCAGTCCTTTAAAGACATGATGGCCATTGCTAACCCCACCTTTGAAGATACCATGGCCGCTGAAACAGGTTTTAATGATGTTAATTTATGGTTAGAATGGATGAAATATAATGCCAACAAACATAACAGAACTGCATGCTATGTGTGTGGTGGTGCCCGGCCTCACCTCGGCACCGTACCTTTAACCTTACCAGTAGATATAGAAGAATGTGTTTTGAGTCTTTTTGCCTACCATTACAACTATAATAGGTCCCTCTGCGAAGCATGGACAGTGGAGTACCCTCTCCTAACCAAGGATGTCAAACCCCCAGAAGGTGTTACAGTGTATAAAGGTAACTACACCTGCTATGCTAATTATGATGGAATTGGTAAATTCTTGGGTAACTTCTCCAAAGGGTATTGTGCCACTTACAGAACTGCCCCTATGCACCTGTTACAATTCCATACCAGGTCATTGGGGGATATTTACTGGTTGTGTGGGGATTTACAGCTAAGATTCAGGATGGACAAGGAATGGTGGGGGGAGTGTACTCTGGCTAAAGCCATCATGCCTATACATATTATCTCTGACACACATCCTGACATACACGAGTCCATACACACACCAGCCAAGGTTAAGCGTGAAGCCCCAGTAAGAGGCAGTTTTGACCCTCACATTTACATTGATGCCATTGGGGTGCCTAGGGGGGTGCCTAATGAATTCAAAGCAAGAGATGAAGTTGCTGCGGGGTTTGAATCACTTTTTACCATAGTTACTGCAAACAAGAATTTAAATTGGATAAATTACATTTATTACAACCAACAACGTTTTGTTAACTACACCAGGGATGCCCTCCAGGGTTTAGCCGAACAGCTGCAGGCTACATCTCAAATGTCCTTCCAGAATAGAATGGCCTTAGACATGATTCTAGCTGAAAAAGGGGGTGTATGTAAAATATTGCCCGACACCATGACCTGTTGTACTTACATCCCAGAAAACACAGGTCCTAATGGTAAAGTGACTTTGGCCATAGAGAAATTAAATTAGCTCTCTGAAGAGTTAAAAAGGAATTCTGGGATAAAAGATCCCTGGGAAAGATGGTTTGGTTGGATGACAGGATGGCAAAAAGCTTTAATGCATATTGGTATGGCAATACTAATTTCTCTTTTTATTTTTGCTCTTCTCGTTTGTTGTGTCCTCCCTTGTCTGAGAAAATTCCTACAGAAGACTGTAGACCAAGCAACACCAACTTTTGCACATCTGACAGTTGATGACCAAGATTTCCAAGATCTCAACTCACCCTGTATAACGCTGCAAACTATCCCTTTCACTGATAAAGTGCAAGAGTTTTAGGTAGGGAACCAGCTTAGGGATAGCGTCCGTCTCTATGGAACTGACTGCCGTGCGGAGAAGTGGTGGACTAGCCACCATGGGCCACCAGCGGAGTGAAGAGATTTCCTGACCGTATTGACGGATGTGCTGCAGCCTGTTAGGGAAAGGAAGGGACAGGATTGCACTTTGCAATAACACCTAGCTAGCGGTCACTGGGTTTCTGTGCCTTTGGGCTAACACGTCTTCTGGTATTAACAAATAAAGTTTATCTTTTTTTAGAATCTAACATTTCATAGGGGGGACTGATGTAGAATTATTAAAAAAAACCTGTATTGAATTTTTGTACTAACTCCATTTTAACTTCATTTCATGACAGATCCTCCATTTTAACTACATTACATGACAGAATTTCCTAACAGCATTTAGTATAATGAATAGAGACTGTATTTTCTAGAAGGACATGACTAACACCGGACTTATTGAGTTCCTGTAACATGTAACAAAGTATAGCCAAGGCCATGAGAGAGCTGTTCTAATGAAATGTTCTTTCATAAAAAAGAACCCTGAACCTAATCACGAGTCTGACATCACTAACTACCCAAAATGACGCCCAAGCCCCCCTTCCCACCGAGTAAGCCTTGAGCCATCTGTCCACACCCGTGTCCAGAATAACGCCACCTCCCGGTGGGAGGACACCTAGCTAACCACTTAGTTCTTGAGCCAATTAATAATATTGATGGGTGGACATTGACATAACCACTTAACACTTAATCCAATTAATGATGTTTATTTACTGCTATCTTGATATTCAATGATGATGTAATTTTGCTCTTATAAGGGTCTGCGAGCCCGCTTTTAATCAGATGCCATTAAATTTTCTCGAAGTGCTTTTAACCTGAACTCCGTGTGTCAGTGTGAACTTACTTCTGCGTATACGCAATTTAATCATCTCAGATTTGGACAGGAACAGATAGACATTTAAACATATTTGTTTAATTCTAAATTAATCTACATCAACACCATCAGAGGCCTCCACGCCACACTCCCTCTCCCCAGGCCGTGATGAAGCCAGGGAAACCCCTCCACCAGACTGGCTGGCCCTTCTTCAAGCACTGCCCACGCGAGCAGACCATACCCAGGCCACCTCAGCCCTGCAGTCCTCCATCAGGGCAGACATACAACTGATGAGAGCTGATATCCAGGGCATAGCAGACCGCATGGCCCAGATTGAAGCAGACCATGATTCCCTCACTGCAGCACAAGCAGCCTATGCTGTGAATCAAGCTAAACAGAACACCCAAATGCAAGCAATGGCCAGACATATAGAAGATCTGGATAACAGAGGCCGCAGACAAAACCTACGAATAAGGGGCCTGCCAGAAGGAGAAGACTCACCAGCGCTTCTTAAAGGTACACTCACGGCCATATTCAACGAGCTCCTGAGTCGCCCCAAAGAGACTCCCATAGACTTCATCAGAGCACACAGGGCTTTAAGACCCAGGGGTCCACCAGAAGCACCACCTAGAGATGTGATCTGCTGCCTGGCACTCTACTCCCTGAAAGAAGATATCCTGCATGCAGCGCGAACAAGAGGCGACGTCGACTTCGAAGGCCGACAACTACAACTATACCCAGACCTATGCACAGCCACCTTGGGGTATCGCAGAGCACTGAAACCACTTACCAGATTGCTCGTGTCACAGAAAATCCGATACCGCTGGACCTTCCCTACAGGCCTGATAGCCACTACCCAGCAAGGCCCTTGGCTGGTCCGCACCCCGCAGGACTTACAAGGGCTGTTAGAAGAACTACACCTGCCTCCCCTCCACATGTCTTGGCCAGACCCGCTTGATTTCTACAATAGCCCACCCGTGCAGAAAGGAGTATCTTTGTCACAACAGCGCAGGAACCGGACGAGATTGGAGACTGTGAGACCGGCAGGTGCAACGCGCTAATGGACTTTCGAGACGAGCCAACGAGCAGGGAGCAGCGCACTAAACTCGTAACTATGCATTGGGACACTATACACATAGGCCCACAACACTTTTAGGCCACATAATGCACTGCTACACTACCTTGCACTACACGTACCAGGGGGGGGAGGGAGGAGGTGTACACTGAAGAGGTTATCCGGGACACTCTGATTGCTCACCCTGAAGAAGCGCAAAAGACACACTGGGACTCAATGTCTACTACACACCTGCTTGGGTGGGGGATGCGGGGGGAGGTATCCTGAAGAGGTTATCCGGGATAAGCTGACTGCTCACCCTGGAGAAGCACAAAAGACGCACTGGGCACTTAATGCCTAATGAACACTTGCTTGGGTGGGGGATCTGGGGGGGTGAGGAAGGGGCGGATTGAGACCACGTATTGGGCCGCGGGGAAAAGGAGCTGGGGGGCACATGGGAAGGCAATCCCCAAACGATAACCCGAGTAGCCCTGGCCAAGGAACACAGCCAGACCCCCGACCGAGCTCCCCCACTTTACAGGGCAACCTCAACGGGGTAGCACGAACGCGAGGGTGGGGGTGGGAGTACGTAAGGGACCAAACGAGGCCAACCAGACACATACAGCTGCCACACCAGCCTGCACGTTAGCACATAGATACACACTGCCGCACAAAGGGGTGGTTGGGGGGCGGAGGTGACTCAGGCAGGACTTGATCGACTCCAGGGGTTTGCTCACGAATATACACCTGGGCGAGAGGGGGCGCTGTGTCAGGTAGCTGCCGACACCGCCCGTACCGACCAGATAGCTCCCAAGAAGAGGGGGGCCGGGGGACATGGGGAACCCAGACAGGGAAGAGTTACACCTCACTTGGCCCTTGGAAGGGGGGATAAGTGGGGTAGAGGTCACAAGGCCACGCTCCCAACAGACAGGGGCACACAGAAGTTGGCGAGGGGACTCGGCGGTGCCGACAGGTGCGGTGCAGTCGACTCCTGCTTAGCCCGTACCCTAGTCTTTTCTTTTTGTGTTTTTCTCTTTATCCTTCTAGTTCACATTTCATTGGTGCTTCGTTACCAACAAGGTTTATTGTTCTAATCTGTTGTACAGTTTGATATTTGTAGCTGACGCTCGCCTCTCCCAGCGGGGCCCACGGGGACAAGGGACGAACCCGCGAGAGGTGTCCTGCCCACGAGACGCATGCAAAACCCAGCCCCCCCCGCCCACCCCGACCACTCCCACCCGTCACGCCCTGTTCACTTAGAACCGTACTAAACATGCCGTCCCACACCACACACAAACAAGCCGAAATAAAATTTCTCTCCATCAACGCTAAGGGCATGAATGTGCCCGAAAAGCGCTCACACGCCCTACGGCACTTTCATAGCCAGAAGTCGCAGGTAGTTTTTATCCAGGAAACACATTTCAAAGAAGGCCAAGTACCCAGACTGACAGACCGCCACTACGCACAGTGTTTTTTAAGCAATAACCCTGATGGGAAATCCAAAGGTACAGCGATACTTATTCACAGATCGCTGCACTTTGCTCCCACCGACACACTCCGAGACAACCACGGACGATTTGTTTGTGTCAAAGGAACGATCGCAAACCTGTATACCCCCAACAAACGCCAACACCAATTTCTCCGCACGACACTCAAAAAGATTGAAGGGTTTGCGGAGGGTTGCCTGGTCGTGGGAGGCGACATGAATGTGGCCCTGTCGCCAAACATAGACACATCTATGGGGTCCTCCGCGACTCCCCAACACATCTTGACCCATATTGCAAAAACCATGAAAGAGCTGCGACTAGTGGACTGCTGGAGAGCGCATCACCCTGACACTTTTTACTCCATCTCCCATAGAACATACTCCAGAATAGACTACTTCCTTATCCCGCATTACTACCTGACCGAAGTAAGACAAACTGACATTGGGACGGCGACATGGTCCGACCACGCCCCGATCACAATGACATTAGTCTCCCCACTTTACAGACCCACTTGCAGTAACTGGAGACTCAACGAGTCAATGCTAAATGACGTAGTAACGACCACGGAGGCTAGGGAACGACTGATACAATACTTTACAGAGAACGATACACCTGATGTCACACCCCTCTGCCTCTGCGAGGCCCATAAAAGCGTGATTCGGGGCCACTTTATAGCAAAAAGTGCCGCATTGAAAAAAGCCAGATCCGCAAAACTAAAAACCTTAATAACGGATATACAGGACCTAGAACACAGGCACAAACAAACCCACCTACCAGCAGACTGGACACAACTGACTGAACTCCGGAGGGAACTTTCCACCATTCTAAACACCACTCACAACAGGGCCTACCTACACACCAAAGCATTCTTCCACACAAACGCAAACAAATGTGGTGCCCTCAATGCCCGCATGATCGCCAAAAAGAGAGCGGCGGCCTACATACCAGGGATCCGGGACGGGGAAGGGAAGTTACAAACCATGCCGACCGAGATGGCCAGAGCTATCCGGACATATTACGCTGGCCTATATTCGCTAGACGCACAAGGAGGAGAAGAGACCGGAGCCGACAGGAAGACTAAGATAACAGACTACCTAGAACCGCGCATACGCAAGCATATCTCTCTAGAGGCGAGAGCGGACCTGGATGAACCAATTGAGACACACGAAGTGGCGTGGGCCCTCAAAAAGTCCAAGGCGGGTAAGAGCCCCGGTCCAGATGGCCTGCCCTCACGCTACTACAAGACCTACGCGGAGCTTCTCGTCCCTCGCCTCACGACGGCGCTGAACGCGATCCGAGAAGGGCAGCAGTTTCCGACGCAGACTTTGGCGGCTAACATCGCCTTGATACCCAAAGAAGGGAAAGATCCCGAACACTGTGCGAACTACCGCCCCATATCACTCCTCAACTGTGATCTGAAACTGTTCACTAAGATACTTGCACAACGAATACAGGCCTATCTTCCGAACTTGATACCCGGAGACCAGGTGGGATTCACCCCACACCGGGAGGCTCGGGACAACACGATTAGAGCACTGTCCCTGATACACGTCGCGAAGACTAGACACGAGGGCCTTCTCCTGCTCTCAACTGACGCGGAGAAGGCGTTCGACAGGATCGCATGGGAATTTATGTTCCAGGTCCTGGAAACGCTAGGACTGGGACCATTCATGATGGCCTGGATCAGAGCAATTTACTCGACACCTACTGCTCGAATCTGCATAAACGGGGCCTTCACTGACCCCTTTCATATACGGAATGGGACCAGGCAGGGCTGCCCACTCTCCCCCCTGCTCTTCGTACTGGCCTTGGAGCCGTTCCTGAACTCGGTGTGCAACAACCCGAACGTCCCTGGGCTGAGGGCTGGACATGGAAAACACTCGGTCGCAGCATACGCTGACGATCTCTTGTTTTTTGTGACCGAACCAGAAGTATCCATGCCCGAGATCATGAAGGAATTTGAATCGTACGGGGCTCTATCGAACCTTAAAATCAATTTCTCTAAATCCACGATCCTCAACGTATCTATCCCGGGGCCCAGGGCAGAGGCCCTTCAACGAGAGTTACCGTTCCGATGGTCAGACACTTCCCTGAAATATCTTGCTGCAGTGCTCACAAAAGACCTCTCCCGCTTATACGAAGCAAACTTCCAACCGCTTCTGGCCACCATACAGAAGGATCTTCAAGATTGGGACCAGGTCCGCCTCTCGTGGTTCGGAAGAGTGGGGGTGCTCAAAATGAATATCCTCCCAAGGGTCCTGTACCTGTTCCAGGCCATCCCTGCGGCCATCCCGGAGGCCTTCTTCACCTCCCTCAGATCACTCGCCCTGGGGTTCGCATGGCAGAAACAAAAGGCGAGAATCAAACACGACGTGCTCACACTACCGAAAGCCAAAGGAGGTCTGGCCCTGCCAGACTTCAAGAGATACCACAGGGCCACCCATATCCAAAGGATACTGGAGTGGACCAAACAAGGGGTGCAGAAACTGTGGAAGGACGTGGAAGCGACGCTAGTAGGGAGACCGATGGCAGTCCTCCCCTGGCTGGACCCCCAACAGGGTAGACAACTGGCAGCCCCACACCCCCTGATCAAAGCTACCATGCAGGTGTGGCACACATTGGCAACGCCACTCTCGCTCACCACCACACCATCCCCAATGCTGCCACTGGTCCACAATCAAGCCTTCCCTCCGGGAAGAGAACCGAGGTCGCTGGCTCTACTTCTGAACCACGAAGTACCGAGGCTATGCCACACCCCTGACAACGGCCACACTAGGACGCTGGAGGCCATGACAGGAACCCCCAATCACTCATTTATGACGCGATTCAGGTACAGACAACTAGCAGGGTTCGTACGGGACGCTACTCAAAACAGGCACACCCTCAGACCACTCACAGCTTTTGAAGAGCTGTGCATGGATCCGGATCCTTTGGCCAGAGGCCTATCAACGCTCTATGAAATGATCATGCGGATGAGGAGGCTGCCGCCCCCAAGCTTCATGGGGAAATGGGAAACGGTGTTAGGTACCACATTCACACCTGACCAGTGGGACAAAATTTGCACCCTCTCACTTCACTGTGCACCGTCCAGCGGGACGCAGGAAACTGCATACAAAATCCTAGCCCTCTGGTACCGCACACCACTCCAAACACACCTATACGACCCCACGAAAGACGACACATGCTGGTGCTGCACCACACACACAGGAAATTACCTCTACATATGGTGGGAATGCCCGATCAGCCGACCATACTGGTGTCATGATCTGCTCTGCTCTGTTCTATGTCTGGACTTGGCTTCTGGTATCCAGTACTCTTTTTGCTATTCTTGCTTGGTTTTCTAGTCTATGTCTGGTTTTCTTTATTGCTGGGTTTCTGGGTTCATTCTTATATTCCGTCCCTGGATTTCCCAGTCTCTTGGTTTCATTTAAATGTTGTTTTTTTTAAGTATGGGGATTTAGTTACACTACATGATCATACATTGCATAAGCCTGCCACAACGCCAATGTACCCCATATTCGGCAGGTCCTACACTGCCTAATGTTCACTAAAAGAACCATACTAGACCAATAGTACTTACCTGCAAGAAAGAGCAGAAGTCTTGAGCAGCTGCCAGCAGGAACTCTGGAACCAAAGGGAAAATGGAAAACAACGGGTGTGGCAAAAAAAAACCACAACATTTAAATGAAACCAAGAGACTGGGAAATCCAGGGACGGAATATAAGAATGAATCCAGAAACCCAGCAATAAAGAAAACCAGACATAGACTAGAAAACCAAGCAAGAATAGCAAAAAGAGTACTGGATACCAGAAGCCAAGTCCAGACATAGAACAGAGCAGAGCAGATCATGACAACTGGACAGCCATACACAAGATCATCACAAGATTCTCAGATACCCCATTACCCTTAGATCCCGCAACATTCCTGATCAATCACACTACAACTAAAATGTCCACCTATAAAAAATCCCTAACCATCCGGATACTTAATGTGGCCAAGAGCCTGATCCCTCTTTACTGGAAAAAGCAATGTGCACCCCCTCTAGACACATGGTTCCAACGGATGGAGGAGTTGAGGGCGATGGAGGAGCTCTCCCTGCTGGCAGAGGGGAGGACACAGGCATATATGACAATCTGGACACACTGGATCTTGACAACGACCAGAGCAGACTTCCGAGACTTGCTGACGGACTGAGACGCCTGACTTGACGACATACCACCAAACCCGGACCACGAAAGCACAATCAAGCAGGTCAGATAAAGCAAACCAACCCAATACGGAAACTGGCTCATGCCCTCTCCCCCCCTCCCTCTTAACACACACCGCCCCCCCCCCTTCTCCCCGGGGGTACCCAAAAACGGAGAGGCGACACAGCAGAAAGGGTAGGCAGACGCAGAGAACCTGGACAGATGGGTGCCCGATATAGCGAGAGACGTGAACTAGGGGTTCCCTGCACGGCCTGAGACCTAACACCCAGATCGGCCTGGTAGTGACCAAACTCACCGACAATGTAGACCTTAGGCCCGCACCTGTAGGACTGAGACGTCACACTGACACTCCTTAGGGGAGTGAATCGTATATCACTAATATACCAAGTCACAGGCCAGGGTTCACACCCGTTACAGTAGAGTTCCCAGAATAGCTCTCGAGACCACTCGTTAAGGGGCAAGGCCCGCCTTCACCCATGTTGTAGGACCTGCGAACCCTACCTGAAACGTTTGCTGACAGATGTTGGGTGACTTGCACGTCACCACTGTTATTTTTCGTTTATGTTTACTTTATCTTCAGGAAATACTCTGAACAGTTTTATCAGCGGACCTGCGTGTCCACAGTTAACATTGCATATATAACTTGAAAAAATGGAATAAACAAAAATTTACCCGAAATCATAAGTAAGCCACAGAAGATTTGTGATTCTGTTCTATGAAGCGATGAAACAAAATGGGAATCTTTCGGCCCAATGTATTAGCGGTATGTCTGGAGGAAGAAGAATAAAGGCTATGCTGAAAAGGACACTCTGCCTACAGTTAAGCATGGTGGTGGCTCGGTGATGCTCTGGAGCTGCTTTGCATACTCTGGCACTGGAAACCTGCAACGTGGAATGCAAAATAGATTCATTGAAGTATCAGGAAATCCTAGAAGAAAACGTCATGCTGTCTGTGAGGAAGCTGAAGCTTGGGCGTCATTGGACCTTTCAACAAGACAATTAACCCAAGCATACCTCAAATTCCACCAAGGCTTGGTTGCAGAAGAAGTCCTGGAAAACTCTATAGTGGCCATTGCAAAATCTCTGGTGGTGTTTGAAGTAGTCTGTTGCAGCACCCAAACCCAAGAATATTACTGGATTGGAGGCCATTCCAATGGGCTAAGATTCCTCAGGAACGCTGCCAGAAGCTGGTATCTGGCTATGCATCTCGTTTGCAGCAGGTCATAACAGGAAAAGGTGCTCTACTAAGTACTAAAGATACTTGCCATGAAGGGGTTGAATAATTTTGAGACTGGAGAAGTCATTATAAGTTGAATTTGGGGAAACCACTTGAATTCCTTATGTTGAGCTATTTCAATAGCTTTTGTTTGATTTGTTCATTGCAAACAGCTCTAGGACCAATGACCCAGGCTACCTCCCAATTAAAGCTCTAAGTAAAACTGTCAGTGGCTTGGTAAGTACAGTAGTACCCTAACCAATCTCACACTGGATCAATGGCACAGGCCCAGCAAGGGTAAAAGCAAGTAATCCCTGATTACTGGTCTGTGTCTCCCTCAGCTGTCGTCCCATCTATAAATCATCATTTTATTTTTTACTTTTCTTTCCACCACTTATGTGGGCAAGAGATGCAGCCCCATCATTGGGAAGACATCTTGTCCTTCATATCAAACAAAGATTAGCTCTTGTAGTCTCATTTTGCAAGTCACATTTTAATTGACTGCAGTTCGGTGTTTAGTTAATAAACCTGAGTGAATTTATTCTGAATTAAAGGCAATTCACACTTTAGCCAGACCGTATTCTCATTCACTCCGCTGAATGTTCTGGGCACAAAAATGAAATGAGAAAGAAGATGAAACTGGAATAATGCCTTATACAAATGCAAATCCTTTACCGTGAAAATGAACTCCCTGTCCAACAGAGGGACTGTAATCCCTGTTAATTGTCCCTGCTTGTAATATAGATAATCTACCCTTTGTAATAAAGAATGCACAAGGTTTTTCCAAGCATGGAGAATGATGCAGTATAGCTTCTCAATTAGTTTGTCTGATCAATATATTTCTGGTAGAGACGTACTGGATACCGCACTCACCAAAGGACGCTCCGAAGCCAGGGCTGGCCAGGCCTCCCTACCAAGATAAGCAGAATAAATTCCAGGATAAACAAAAGTAGCCGCTTTACTGGGGGCAAATACAGCGACGTTCTGCTTGATGAGTTTGATAAAGATCCGGTAGGGTCAAAACGTTGCTGCTCTTTGCCCCAATAAAGCTGCTATTTCTGTTTTCCCAAAGTGCTTGAATCATTATTTATTCTTCTATATACGTCTGGTGTCCTAAAAGGGAGTGCTTTCTGCCCATTTTGTATTCGTCTTTAATAGTCTAAAACTAATCCAGATAGGTTTATTCACTAAACAGAACTTCAACGTTTAGGCAAAAGTAGCGAATTTGAAAATATTGAACAACTCAGCTATAGTCACAATTTGGCAATTTTAAACTGAATTTGAAAAAAATTTTTTTAGGTTTACTACAATTTACCGCTAATCCTTGGTTAGATTGAAAGGCAGACATACCTTGCTATTGAGCAATGATGACGAGGATCTATTTTCAGCAGTCTGGGGGCTGTTGGCAGATAAATGTTACAAGATGTAAGTGCTTAAAGCGGCACTGTCATGCCGAACTTACCTTTCTTTTATCACTTCCTCTTCTCTCCCTCTCTCAGGATCTGTTCTTCATTTCTTCCTGTCTGCTCTAGTTTTCTTTAAAACATAAGACAAAGTAGGGACTACTTGTCTTCTGGAGGTTTCCCACGCCATGGCCATCTCTGACCAGCGGAGGAGCAAAGTGTGCTTCGTTTCCGGTGGTCAGAGCAATTTTCCCATAATCCTTAGCTTTCCTACCTGTTCCCACAATGCATTCTGTCAGTATTCCTGAACGTCCTGTCACTTAGACAGGACGCCGGCAAAACTGCTGAATTGCGTCCTAACAGAATGCGAACAGTTTCTCCATTCGTGTTAGAACGGAATTCAGGACTTTGTTCGGATCGCAATTTCATTTAGCCTGTGGCTGCTCCCTGTTAAAAAAAAACAAAACAAAAAACCCTAGTACCCCCCCCCCCCCTGTGCGGCGGGTGAGGGCCCTAAAGGATGATGGGGGGTGTACCTATTGTCCTCCCTCCTGGCCCCCACCTCTGAGCGGTGGGTGGGGGCCATAAAAGACAATGAGGGGGGGGGGAGAACCTATTGTCCTCCCCCCCCCTGGTCCCCACCCCTGAGCTGCGGGTGGGGGCCCTAAATTAAAATGTCCCCCTTCCAAGGTGACTAGGGGCCCCCAAGCCCCTAGTCACCCCTCCCCCCCTCCACCCAAATAAAAAAAGAATCCCCTACCTACTCCCCTTACCCTAAAAATAGTGATAGGGGAATAAAATAACTAACTGTAAAAAAAATAAAACTTACCATTTGATGTCTTCTTTTTTCTAAAATCTTAATTTTGCAGCCCAAAAAAAGGCCAAAAAAAATCCATAATACCCGTCAAACTTGTAAAAAATAAAATTTAAAAACCCGAGCGCAAACAAAAGTCGAAAAAGAAAAAACCTGACGCAAAAAAAATCCACTGTCTGCTCACTGTTTAGTAGACATGCCCCTACTCATGGCATAGCAAGTAGGGACATTCGGGAGGAGATTTTAATCTCCCATATGCTAATATAAGAGACACACACACACACACACTCACTCATTAACAGACACGCTGGGGTGGATTTTCACTTTCCCTGGGGTCCAGTGGGGCGGGTGGCCGGTGACGGCAGTCGGCGAGGGAGCACTAATCCTTCTGTTCAGCTCCCTCGTGCGCTGCATAGTGATGCCGGAGCAATGTCATATTCCAGCTCTGGCATCACTGTGGATTAGTGCTCCCTCGCCGCCCGCCCGGAAAGCTCAGCCTCTCCAGTCTCAGGGGATCCTGAGGTGGCTCCTGGGCCCCACATGATAAGAGGTTAGCAAGGCCCCCAGAAAGTGCCGCCCAAGGCAAATGCCTTGTTTGCCTCGGGGTAAATACACTGCTGCTTTTGGGTCTTTGCAGTTTCTGCATAAACACCAGAAGGTGACAGCGGCATCAAGAACAGCTTGTTAACATACCTGGTGTCTTCCAGGTAGCCCGCTGCCAACCCTTGTACAGCCAGAATCTCCAGCATCGAGTAATGCCTGGCCATGCATGGTCACATTCATTGCCCGAGAGAGGACCTGGCCATGCATGGTCACGCTCTTAGCCCAAGAGAAGACCTGGCCATGCATGGTCACATTCATTGCCTGAGAGAGGATCTGGCCATGCATGGTCACATTCATTGCCTGAGAGAGGACCTGGCCATGCATGGTCACATTCATTGCCCGAGAGAGGACCTGGTCATGCATGGTCACGCTCTTAGCCCGAGAGAACTCAGATGGTACTTTTAGCCAATGAATGGCGCTGCATGACGGGACTCTGCTCAGGAGAGCTCATTGCAGTAGCTTCTGTTTGAAGAGGAGTTGGTGAGAGACGCTTACACCATCCCTGGTAAATTGTCTAAACGTTTTTAAAAGGTGGTGAGGGTACTCCTTGCACTATAACCACAACAGAGGGCTGTAATGGTTCCAGTGTTTGTGTTCCTTTAAGGAGATACAGCTTAATTAAGTGGTTCTCTGGAAAAGATACTGTCTCGGCAGGGCAAACACTGCAACAATCTACCTAGCTAGTATAACACTAACATGATTTGTTCCTTTAACATCCTGGTATAAAAGTACAATCTCAAAGCTCCTGTTAGAACTGCACAAGTCAGATTTTTAGAATAGAATTGGAGGTTAATAAAAAGAAATGATAGTACCAGGATTATACATTATGACTCGTTGCTCAGAGCTGAGTCAGGAAATGGATTCATCTCGCAGAGTAACGTCATCGAGTGACCTGAGCGTATTAATGGGACACAAACATAACCGGCCAATGACCATGGAGCGAACTGTGTAATAAAAGGAAATAAACCCGCAGCCTGCTAATGCATTGACACAAGCGATGTGATTAGGGATTTATTCCCAACCCTGGGGCTAATCAGGGGAAATGGACCGAGGGCCCGGGGCAGCCAGGCCGGCCATGCTCCAACTGCAACAGCAAAAAGAAAGACAATAAACAAATCATTTCCTTTAATAGCTGGCTGGCTGGGGCCCCTGAGGCAGTGCGGGGCCCCAGCAACCTACCGCTCTGTAAATCCCCCCCCCCTCTCCCCCTCCCCCCTCCCCCCCTCCCCCCTCCCCCCCTCCCCCTCCCCCCCTCCCCCTCCCCCTCCCCCTCCCCCTCCCCCTCCCCCTCCCCCTCCCCCTCCCCCTCCCCCTCACATGAGACCTGGCAGCTTCACCTCCTCCTGTCCCTCGCGGCTCTGTGTGATGGGAGAGGCGGGACAGGAAGTGACATCACTTCCTGTTTACTCCTCTCACACAGAGCGATCAGCAGGGGAAGGAGCAGCAGCCAGGGGGGGAAGAGGGAGCAGAGAGACAGGTAGGAACTACTTACCCCCCCTTATCTCCCCCCCCCCACTGTGTCACTAGTCACCCCCTCCCCCCCCCCTCCCTCTGTCACTGTGTCACTCCCTCCCTCCCTCTGTCACTGTGTCACCCCCTCCCTCCCTCTGTCACTGTGTCACTCCCTCCCTCCCTCTGTCACTGTGTCACCCCCTCCCTCCGTCACTGTGTCACCCCCTCCCTCCCTCTGTCACTGTGTCACCCCCTCCCTCCCTCTGTCACTGTGTCACCCCCTCCCTCCCTCTGTCACTGTGTCACCCCCTCCCTCTGTCACTGTGTCACCCCCTCCCTCTGTCACTATGTCACCCCCTCCCTCCGTCACTGTGTCACCCCCTCCCTCCCTCTGTCACTGTGTCACCCCCTCCCTCCCTCTGTCACTGTGTCACCCCCTCCCTCCCTCTGTCACTGTGTCACCCCCTCCCTCTGTCACTGTGTCACCCCCTCCCTCTGTCACTGTGTCACCCCCTCCCTCCCTCTGTCACTGTGTCACACCCCCTCCCTCTGTCACTGTGTCACCCCCTCCCTCCCTCTGTCACTGTGTCACACCCCCTCCCTCCGTCACTGTGTCACCCCCTCCCTCCCTCTGTCACTGTGTCACCCCCTCCCTCCCTCTGTCACTAGTCACCCCCTCCCTCCCTCTGTCACTAGTCACCCCCTCCCTCCCTCTGTCACTAGTAAGCTCCTCCCTCCCTCTGTCACTGTGTCACCCCCTCCCTCCCTCTGTCACTAGTAACCTCATCCCTCCCTCTGTCACTGTGTCACCCCTCCCTCCCTCTGTCACTAGTAACCCCCTCCCTCCCTCTGTCACTGTGTCACCCCCTCCCTCCCTCTGTCACTAGTAAGCCCCTCCCTCCCTCTGTCACTGTGTCACCCCCTCCCTCCCTCTGTCACTGTGTCACCCCCTCCCTCCCTCTGTCACTGTGTCACCCCCTCCCTCCCTCTGTCACTAGTAACCCCCTCCCTCCCTCTGTCACTGTGTCACCCCCTCCCTCCCTCTGTCACTAGTAAGCCCATCCCTCCCTCTGTCACTGTGTCACCCCCTCCCTCCCTCTCCGGCTCTCACAAGAGTGAACTCTAGCCCCATACACACATTGCCCCCACACACACCATACACATTCACACATTGCCCCCCCCCCATACACACACTGCCCCCCCACACACACACACCATACACATGCACACACTGCCCCCCCATACACATTCACACACTGCCCCCCCCATACACACATTGCCCCATACACACACACACACACACACCATACACATTTACACACTGCCCCCATGCACACATTGCCCCCCCCCCCACACACACACATTCACAGCCCCCCCCATACACACATTTCCCCACACACCCTACACATTCACACAGTACACCCCCCCCACACACACATACACTGCACCCCTCACACATTGCACCACTTCTCCTATACCCTACTACAGCCCCATATCCCAGCAGATCCCAGGTAAGTTGTCAAACTGTTCTCATACGGTTTGATTACTTACTCTGTGAGGGGGTCCCGGCACTCCTTGCACCATAACCACTACACAGAGCAGTAGTGGTTATTGTGCATGGATTTTTTCTTTAAATAATCTACAAGTGCCCCTCCCGGGATCAGGCTCTGGATCCACCACTGGTATATGACATGTATATTAATGTGTGTATTAGTTATATATATATATATATATATATAATCATGCCTGTTATATTTAAACATATATTAATGTACATTTATATATGCATAATACACAGAAAATGTCATACTAGGTGCATACTCCAACACAATAACATATTTAAAGTGAAGAGCGCAGCCACAGGACTTTAAAATAAACAAGATAACGTAATTTTTTTGCAGTTGTGCCCTACATACATTCACCATTTCAGTCCCATTACCAAGCTTTCCTTAATATGTCAAGGTAGTTGGACTGAAACATTGATTACATGCAAAGGCACGTCTTCTTAACCCCTTAACACCGTTACGGCGTTCTATGCCGTCGTGGCTTTAAAGCCGTTGCGGCGGCATAGAACGCCGTAACGGCTTAAGCTCCAAGGACCTCGGCAGTACTTACCTCCGCCGCGATCCTCTTATGGAGGGCTGCCTGACAGCCCAGGCAGCCCTCCTCTGGCAAGTGAGGCCCCCAGGGGCCATGTGATCGCTCTCAAAGAGCGATCACATGGCCCCCTATAGCTGGCTGTGGATCTGCCAGCAGGAGGACTGTCTAAAATATCAGACAGTCCCCCTGCTGGTACGTAGTGTAAAAAAAAAAAATTAAACATGTTTAATAACAATATTTCTTATGTACATGGCACTTTAAGTCACTTTTGTATACCGTATATACTCGAGTATAAGCCGACCCGAATATAAGCCGAGGCCCCTAATTTTATCCCAAAAAACTGGGAAAACGTATTGACTCGAGTATAAGACTAGGGTGGGAAATGCAGCAGCTACTGGTAAATTTCTAAATAAAATTAGATCCTAAAAAAAATATATTAATTGAATATTTATTTACAGTGTGTGTATAATGAATGCAGTGTGTGCGTATGTGTGTGTGTGTATGAGTGCAGTGTGTGTGTGCATGAATGCAGTGTGTGTGTGCATGAATGCAGTGTGTGTGTGCATGAATGCAGTGTGTGTGTGCATGAATGCAGTGTGTGTGTGCATGAATGCAGTGTGTGTGTGTATGAATGCAGTGTGTGAATGCAGTGTGTGCAGGGCCGGTGCAAGGATATTTGCCGCCGTAGGCAAAAAAAAATTTGCCGCCCCCTCCCCCCCCCATATGTCCTGACTTCCCCTCCTCCTCCCTCAGTGGTCCTTACCTCCCCACCCCCGTGTTCCTTCACCCCCCCCCCCCCAGTGGTCCTGACTCACCCTTCCCCTAGTGGTCCTTACCCTCCCCTCCCCTAGTGGTCCTTACTTCCCCCTCCCTTCCCATAGTGGTCCTTATCCCACCCCCTCCCTCTCATAGTGGTCCTTATCCCCCTTCTCCCTCCCATAGTGTTCCTTATCCCCCCCCATCCCTCCCATAGTGGTCCATATACCCCCCCCCCCTCCCTCCCATAGTGGTCCTTATACCCCCCCTCCCTCCCATAGTGGTCCTTATACCCCCCCTCCCTCCCATAGTGGTCCTTATCCCACCCCCTCCCTCCCATAGTGGTCCTTATCCCACCCCCTCCCTCCCATAGTGGTCCTTATCCCACCCCCTCCCTCCCATAGTGGTCCTTATACCCCCCTCCCTCCCATAGTGGTCCTTATACCCCCCTCCCTCCCATAGTGGTCCTTATACCCCCCTCCCTCCCATAGTGGTCCTTATTCCCCCCCCTCCCTCCCATAGTGGTCCTTATCCCCCCCCTCCCTCCCATAGTGGTCCTTATCCCCCCCCTCCCTCCCATAGTGGTCCTTATCCCCCCCCCTCCCTCCCATAGTGGTCCTTATCCACCCCCTCCCTCCCATAGTGGTCCTTATACCACCCCCTCCCTCCCATAGTGGTCCTTAACCCACCCCCTCCCTCCCATAGTGGTCCTTATACCACCCCCTCCCTCCCATAGTGGTCCTTAACCCACCCCCACCCTCCCATAGTGGTCCTTAACACACCCCCACCCTCCCATAGTGGTCCTTATACCCCCCCCCCCCCTCCCATAGTGGTCCTTATACCCCCTTTTTTTGTTATTATTAATTTTTTTTTTATTATTATTTTTTTATTATTTCTTCTTATTTTATTTATATTTTTTTTTTCGTCCCCCCTCCCTGCTTGATATATGGCAGGGAGGGGGGCTCCTTCCCTGGTGGTCCAGTGGCAGTTCAGTGGGGGGGAGAGGGGGGCTGGCAGAGCTGTAACTTACCTGTTCTGCAGCTCCTGTCAGCTCTCTCCTCCTCTGCGCCGTCCGTTCTGCTCTTCTGTCAGCTTACACTGTAAGTCTCGCGAGAGCCGCGGCTCTCGCGAGACTTACACTGGGAGCTGACCGAGGTGCTGACCGGACGGCGCAGAGGAGGAGAGAGCTGACAGGAGCTGCAGAACAGGTAAGTTACAGCTCTGCCAGCCCCCCTCTCCCCCCAGTCTGTATTATGGCAATGCAAATTGCCATAATACAGACCTTGACTCGAGTATAAGCCGAGTTGGGGTTTTTCAGCCCAAAAAATGGGCTGAAAAACTCGGCTTATACTCGAGTATATACGGTACTTCAATAGCAACTTTAGATAGTTGCCTTATACATTATGATCACTGTGGATATGTATGATCCCTTATGTGGATGACAGCACTTTCACTGTATAGGGACTATGACTATTCATATATGCACACTTGCACACTTTTAATCAAGTCCAACACATGTATTTCTTTCAATAGTTGTTTTAACACTACGATATAATATTGCTATAGCGACGTTGCCTTGCAGTTTTATATATATACATATTATATATGTAACGTCATACGTAATGTATTTTAATATTAATATAAGTATATATTAGTATTAAAATACACTTAGAATGACGTTACATATATATATGTATATATATTATATATAATAGATATATACACATATATTATATATATACACGTATAATTACAATAATAAATGAATAAAATAATAAAATAAATAAAATATTGAAACAAAATTTAAAATAAATTATATATACATATGTAATTTCATTCTAACTGTATTTTGTTATTAATATATATATTGGTAACAAAATACACTTAGAATGACATTCTATATATATCTATCTATATATAAAATACAAATAACCGCAAATATATAAATATAGATAAATACATATAATTACATAAAAGATTACATTAGTATACACATAGAATTTAAATACCTATAAATGCATTTATATTAAAATTCTACGTGTATATTTAAGTAATCTTTTAACATGTGATTTGATTAATTAAAATTTGATTGACATGCCTGACAACACAGGGAGAAAGTGCAGAGAATTTAATTTGCAAGCACTATATTTGACCCTGTAACTCTCCAAGACACCATAAAACCTGTACATAGGGGGTACTGTTTTACTCGGGAGACTTAGCTGAACTCAAATATTAGTGTTTCAAACTGATAAATTGTATTACAACCATAATATTTTAAGTAAAAGTGAAGTTTTTGCATTTTTTACAAACGAACAGCACTTTTATGGACTATATTATTGTAATATGTTTTACTGTTTTAAAACACTAATATTTGTGTTTAGTGAAGTCTCCCGAGAATAACAGTACCCCACCCCATGTACAGATTTTATGGTGTTTTGGAAAGTTAGAGAGTCACATATAAGGCTTGCATTTCTTTTTTCTACATTGAAATTTGCCAGATTGGTTATGTTGCCTTAGAGAGCGTATGGTAGCCCAGGAATAAGAATTACCCCCATGATGGCATACCATTTGCAAAAGTAGACAACCCAAGGTATTGCAAATGGGGTATGTCCAGTCATTTTTAGTAGCCACTTAGTCACAAACACTGGCCAAATATTAGTTTTTTGCTTTTTTCACACAAAAACAAATATGAACGCTAACTTTGGCCAGTGTTTGTGACTAAGTGGCTACTGTAGCGGAGGGCAGTATTAAATCCACGATCTCCGCAGGTATCACAGGTAAATCCACAGTCAGCGCTGAAAAGTAAGGCAATATCCCAATCCTCCCAATAACCGGACGAAACACAGTTTGGGAGTCAACTAACTGGCTTTATTCACAGGCTTGTATATTTATACAGTTCCCCATGCAAGGGGTTTCCTGACAGAAGTTTCAGGGGATTTCTCCCACAATGCAGTGTAATTCTCCCAGGGTGCATTGCTACACGAGAGGGATACTCCCACTAAAATGGACGATTAAGTGGATTATCCCCTCGTGTAGCAAAACTGACAATTCACATTAAAATCCTTTTTATAAGCTTTATACGGTACATTTAAATAACTGAACGTTCGGTAGATAGCTGGGGGCTGAGCGCATCTTTTGAGGGAATACCGCTCAGTTCCCAGCTGAACTGACCGAACGCCGCAACAAATACAGTTATATATGGAAGTTCCCCTCAATCTGCCGATTGCACTTAGGGGAACGATCCTACCGAACACCGGGCTCCCGAACGGTCTGGAAGTCCAGCGGTGTTCGTGTCATCGAGGAGCCGATTTTGGTTCCAGGCGCTCGACGACCAAACACCGCTGAAGAATAGACGATCCAAGATGGCCGACCGCCGCATTGTCGGTAGCCGAACGACGGCCACCTAGGAGAGCCTCTAATTACCGATTGCAACATTGTTGCAATCGGTTAACAAGCGCCACACGCCTCTGAGTGTGTGGTCTATCAGGGGAGCCCGCATTCGTTCCACGAACAGCACGGATAGCCGCTGTTCGTCGAACGAAGTACTTGCATGCTGGTAGCTTACGGCTGCCAGCATGCGAAACACCATAGTACAGTATACACACAGCATAATACACACAGCACATAATACAGCCTACAGACAACCTTTCTACATTATTGTCCAGAAGTGGCTAGGTTTGCCACAGCTACTAAAAAAGACTAAACATACCCCACGTTCAATACCTTGGGTTGTCTACTTTTTCAAATGGTATGCCATTATGGCGGTAATTCTCATTCCTGGGCTACCACACCGTCTCAAAGGTAACATTACTAATCTGGCAAATTTCAATTTGAAAATGGAACGTTCTATATTTTACCCTGTAACTTTCCAGAACACCATAAAACCTGTTAATGGGGGGTACTGTTGTACTCGTGAGACATCGCTGATTACAAATATGTGCATTTTTTTGCAGTAAAACCTAACAGTATTATGACATTTACAGCTAAAATGTGAGGCGGAACTACAAATGTAAAAAAAAATTTAAATTTCTCACAGTTTTTTTAATTTTATTCATAATAGATTATGTTTCATATATAAATATTTGATATGAAATGAAAGCTCTGTTTCTCCTGAACAAAATGATATATAATAAGTGTGGGTGCATTTAATATGAAAGAGGTGAATTACGGTTGAACAGACATATAGCGCAAATTCCAGTTTTTGTTTACGTTATGTTTTGATCAGAACGTGTACTATTGACTCCGTCCTGAAGGGGTTAAAATAAATCAACACTTTTGTTTATTTTGAAGCCTGAGTGCGCTTTTTACGTTGGAGTAATAATTTTTAATTTTAAGTTCTCTTTTCTAACTCTGTATCTGCACACTATGCTGGCGCGACGCATTATGGGGCTGGTAAATATTTTTTTTCCAGGGCTGCTTTTAATTGCCAGTCCGGCCCTGGAGGTAGGTAGCTTCATATTCTGAGGCTGCAGTGGAGTATCCTGTAAGGATGTGTCCACCACAAGCAGGGCCGGTGCAAGGATTTTTGGCTACACAGGCGAAGATGAATTTTGCCGCCCCCATGGGCAGTATGGTGGGGGCAGGGTCTATAGAGGGAAATAGAAGTGCTGGAGAGGGGCACATGGGGCAGTAGAGGGGGTCCTGGTGCAGTACGGTGGGGACAGAGGCTATAGAGGGGCTGTTAAGGGGCAGGGGCTATAGAGGGGCTGTTAAGGGGCAGGGGCAGTATGGTGGGGCAGTTTGGTGGGGCAGGGGCTGTAGAGGGGGCAGGGGTAGTATGGTGGGGCAGGGGCAGTATAGTGGGGCAGGGGCATAGAGGGGCTGTAGAGGGGGCAGGGGCAGTATGGTGGGGCAGGGGCTATAGAGGGGCGGGGACTATAGAGGGTCTGTAAAGGGGGCAGTATGGTGGGGCAGGGGCTATAGAGGGAAATAGAAGTGCTGTAGAGGGGCACATGTGGCAGTAGAGGGGGCAGGGGCACTATGGTGGGGCAGGGGCTATAGAGGGGCTGTAAAGGGGGCAGGGGTAGTATGGTGGGGCAGTTTGGAGGGGCTGTAGAGGGGGCAGGGGCAGTATGGTGGGGGCAGGGGCTGTAGAGGGGGCAGGGGCAGTATGGTGGGGGCAGGGGCTATAGAGGTGGCACGGGTAGTATGGTGGGGCAGGGGCTATAGAGGTGGCAGGGGAGTATGGTGGGGGCAGGGGGAGTATGGTGGGGGCAGGGGGAGTATGGTGGGGGCAGGGATAGTATAGTGGGGCAGGGGCAGTATGGTGGGGCAGGGGCAGTATGGTGGGGGCAGGGGTAGTATGGTGGGGGCAGGGGGAAGTATAGTGGGGGCAGGGGCAGTATGGTGGGGGCAGGGGCCATAGAGGGAAATAGAAGTGCTGTAGAGGGGCACATGGGGCAGTAGAGGGGGCAGGGGCACTATGGTGGGCAGGGGGTGTAAAGAGGGCAGGGGTAGTATGGTGGGGATGTATGGAGGGACAGGGGCTGTAGAGGGGGCAGGGGCAGTATGGTGGCGGCAGGGGCTAGAGAGGGGGCAGGGGGAGTATGGAGGTGGCAGGGGAGTATGGTGGGGGCAGGGGGAGTATAGTGGGGGCAGGGGGAGTATGGTGGGGCAGGGGTAGTATGGTGGGGGCAGGGGGAAGTATAGTGGGGGCAGGGGGAAGTATAGTGGGGGCAGGGGCAGTATGGTGGGGGCAGGGGCCATAGAGGGAAATAGAAGTGCTGTAGAGGGGCACATGGGGCAGTAGAGGGGGCAGGGGCACTATGGTGGGCAGGGGGTGTAAAGGGGGCAGGGGTAGTATGGTGGGGAAGTATGGAGGGGCAGGGGCAGTATGGTGGGGGCAGGAGCTAGAGAGGGGGCAGGGGGAGTATAGTGGGGGCAGGGGCTATAGAGGTGGCAGGGGAGTATGGTGGGGGCAGGGGTAGTATGGTGGGGAAGTATGGAGGGGCAGGGGCTGTAGAGGGGGCAGGGGCAGTATGGTGGGGGCAGGGGCTAGAGAGGGGGCAGGGGGAGTATAGTGGGGGCAGGGGCTATAGAGGTGGCAGGGGAGTATGGTGGGGGCAGGGGGAGTATAGTGGGGCAGGGGGGAGTATGGTGGGGCAGGGATAGTAATAGTATGGTGGGGAAGGGATAGTAATAGTATGGTGGAGGCAGGGGGAGTATGGTGGGGGCAGGGGGAGTATGGTGGGGGCAGGGGGAGTATGGTGGGGGCAGGGGGAGTATAGTGGGGCAGGGGGAGTATGGTGGGGGCAGGGGCTGCATCCCTGCATTACTCTGTACATCCTGTAGGTGGCTCCCTGCATTACTCTGTACATCCTGTAGGTGGCTCCCTGCATTACTCTGTACATCCTGTAGGTGACTCCCTGCATTACTCTGTACATCCTGTAGGTGGCTCCCTGCATTACTCTGTACATCCTGTAGGTGGCTCCCTGCATTACTCTGTACATCCTGTAGGTGGCTCCCTGCGTTACTCTGTGCATCCTGTATGTGGCTCCCCTGCATTACTCTGTACATCCTTTAGGTGGCTCCCTGCGTTACTCTGTGCATCCTGTAGGTGGCTCCCTGCATTACTCTGTACATCCTGTAGGTGGCTCCCTGCATTACTCTGTGTGCGAAGCCAACCTCGCCACATTGTATTGGAGGAGCCTGGTTGCCCGCCTGCTGCCTTTGGATAATGGACCGGCAGCTAAAGGGTTAATTTTACTGTGCAGAAGGATTTATTTCTCCCTTTCTGCACAGCCGTTCGGTAGATTTCATCTACCGAACAAACAGCCGTTCACCAACCTCCCCAGAGCCGTGGGAAGCCGGCCGGCGTTGTTAATTGGCCACCCAGAAGCTGGAGTGTGCCCTCCATTTACCTCCCTGAAGCTAAGGTTAACCGCAGCTTAATTGAATGTTACTGGGTGGCCACTGTTACACTTAGCGGCCGCTAGGTGGCGGTGTTCTGGAGCTCCCCGGGCAGCCAGCGCTTGTCTGCCCGGCTTTCATGCACCAAACCCGGACACTTTTACGTGCAGGCACAGCTGAACCTCCAGCCCCTGGTTCTAATTCGTATGGATTTGGTGAATGCAGGGAAATTCGGTAGTTTGTTTTATGTGAATGCTTTAACCCAGATAGCAATGCCATGGAGCCTGTTCGTATAATTAAAGACTTTGGCTCCATGGCACTTAAACTGTATTCGGGTGGTCTGGGTGCCATTCACCTAATAATGTGCACCCAGACCTGAGCTATCTGGGGATATGTTACATGTCTGTGTTTTATGTATAAAATGTGTCTGTATGTATTTTAAAGTGATAGTCTGTTTCTGTGTCACCATGTGCATAATGGAGTCTGGCCTTTGTCCTGGGAGATAATTGAATTACTTCTCTAATTATCTCCAGGACAGAGAGGAGGAAGCCAGGATGCATTGTGGGAAAGTATTGTGGCTGTGTGTACGAAAGTGATACATGTCTGTCTGCTGTTTCAGTCTTCCATTTGGTCCCCTAGGGGAGTGTCCACCAAGTGGGAGACCTGCATAAATACTGGGCAGGTAGCCCTCAGTAAAACAGATTCTGCTTGACCCTCAAACCGATGTGTCGTCTCGTTTTTGGGGGAATTGGATTGTATGCTGACTGCCAGGAGTGAAAGCGGATTGTATGCTTTTCCTGTTCGGCTGATTCCAGGGTTCGTGTGTTTCCAGTTCGGGAGTTTCCAGAATTCGTACAGTTTGCAGTTCGGGAGATTGGTGCTTGCAGTAGCTGCTGGTCTATGGAAAAGGGGATTATCGCCTAAACGATTTTTATCCCCTTTTGAGCAAAACGGTCCGTTACAATTGGTGGCAAGCGGCGGGATCGTTCCTACAGCCAGAAGGACAGCTACAGAACACCAATTCCTTGAAGTTACAAATTGAGGGCAACGTTAGCACTCGTGCAGCGCCCCTGGCAGCAGAGGTATCCAGCGACTTGGAGCAGACTATGGTAGGCTCTGACGCTGAAGATGATGGGCTGGCCGAGGTGAGGCAGCGAGTGGCCCAGTATGGGGGTTATGTATCCATGGAGATATTCCAGGTGATCTGGAATCAGGTCATGGCTGAGCGAAACTCAAGGATGGACGGAGAGTATGCTCAGCGGAAAGAGTGTTACAGCAGCGGAGTAGAGGCTGCATCCGAGGAGGTTAGCCGTCTCCCCCTGAGGCGGCAGGAAGAACCCGAAGTAGGGGTCCTCATAGATTGGTCCTGTGAGGAACCACAACAGGCAGGTGGAGATGGGACAGAGGTCTCTCCACCGGGCACAACGGGATGGTGGGCAGCAGGCCCAGATCCCCAGCAGCAGAGTGAGTTACAGGGAGCCAAAGGTACCGTCCTTCCTCCCCAGTGGCAGTGTGTACCCCAGGGAGCTGAAGGCGCCGTCCTTCCTCCCCAGCGGCAGATTGTATCACAGGGAGCTGAAGGTGCAGTCCTTCCTCCCCAGCGGCAGTGTGTATCCCAGGGAGCTGAAGGTGCCGTCCTTCCTCCCCAGCGGCA
Organism: Pelobates fuscus; assembly: GCF_036172605.1. NCBI lineage: Eukaryota > Metazoa > Chordata > Amphibia > Anura > Pelobatidae > Pelobates > Pelobates fuscus. The sequence continues at coordinate 142,668,270 of NC_086327.1, read as the reverse complement.
GTGTGTATCCCAGGGAGCTGAAGGTGCCGTCCTTCCTCCCCAGCGGCAGTGTGTATCCCAGGGAGCTGAAGGTGCCGTCCTTCCTCCCCAGCGGCAGTGTGTACCCCAGGGAGCTGAAGGTGCCGTCCTTCCTCCCCAGCGGCAGTGTGTATCCCAGGGAGCTGAAGGTGTCGTCCTTCCTCCCCAGCGGCAGTGTGTACCCCAGGGAGCAGAAGGTGCAGTCCTTCCTCCCCAGCGGCAGTGTGTACCCCAGGGAGCTGAAGGTGTCGTCCTTCCTCCCCAGCGGCAGTGTGTACCCCAGGGAGCAGAAGGTGCAGTCCTTCCTCCCCAGCGGCAGTATGTATCCCAGGGAGCTGAAGGTGCCGTCCTTCCTCCCCAGCGGCAGTGTGTATCCCAGGGAGCAGAAGGTGTCGTCCTTCCTCCCCAGCGGCAGTGTGTATCCCAGGGAGCTGAAGGTGTCGTCCTTCCTCCCCAGCGGCAGTGTGTGTTACAGGGAGCCGAAGGTGTCGTCCTTCCTCCCCAGCGGCAGTGTGTACCCCAGGGAGCTGAAGGTGTCGTCCTTCCTCCCCAGTGGCAGTGTGTATCCCAGGGAGCTGAAGGTGCCGTCCTTCCTCCCCAGCGGCAGGGTGTGTTACAGGGAGCCGAAGGTGTCGTCCTTCCTCCCCAGCGGCAGTGTGTACCCCAGGGAGCTGAAGGTGTCGTCCTTCCTCCCCAGCGGCAGTGTGTACCCCAGGGAGCAGAAGGTGCCGTCCTTCCTCCCCAGCGGCAGTGTGTATCCCAGGGAGCGGAAGGTGTCGTCCTTCCTCCCCAGCGGCAGTGTGTACCCCAGGGAGCTGAGGTACCGTCCTTCCTCCCCAGCGGCAGTGTGTACCCCAGGGAGCAGAAGGTGCCGTCCTTCCTCCCCAGCGGCAGTGTGTACCCCAGGGAGCTGAAGGTGTCGTCCTTCCTCCCCAGCGGCAGTGTGTACCCCAGGGAGCTGAAGGTGCCGTCCTTCCTCCCCAGCGGCAGTGTGTACCCCAGGGAGCAGAAGGTGCAGTCCTTCCTCCCCAGCGGCAGTGTGTACCCCAGGGAGCTGAAGGTGCCGTACTTCCTCCCCAGCGGCAGTGTGTACCCCAGGGAGCTGAAGGTGCCGTCCTTCCTCCCCAGCGGCAGTGTGTACCCCAGGGAGCTGAAGGTGCCGTCCTTCCTCCCCAGCGGCAGTGTGTACCCCAGGGAGCAGAAGGTGCAGTCCTTCCTCCCCAGCGGCAGTGTGTACCCCAGGGAGCTGAAGGTGCCGTCCTTCCTCCCCAGCGGCAGTGTGTATCCCAGGGAGCTGAAGGTGCCGTCCTTCCTCCCCAGCGGCAGTGTGTACCCCAGGGAGCAGAAGGTGCAGTCCTTCCTCCCCAGCGGCAGTGTGTGTTACAGGGAGCTGAAGGTGCCGTCCTTCCTCCCCAGCGGCAGTGTGTATCCCAGGGAGCTGAAGGTGCCGTCCTTCCTCCCCAGCGGCAGTGTGTATCCCAGGGAGCTGAAGGTGCCGTCCTTCCTCCCCAGCGGCAGTGTGTGTTACAGGGAGCTGAAGGGTGTCGTCCTTCCTCCCCAGCGGCAGATTGTATCTCAGGGAGCTGAAGGTGTCGTCCTTCCTCCCCAGCGGCAGTTTGTACCCCAGGGAGCTGAAGGTGCCGTCCTTCCTCCCCAGCGGCAGTGTGTATCTCAGGGAGCTGAAGGTGTCGTCCTTCCTCCCCAGCGGCAGATTGTATCTCAGGGAGCTGAAGGTGTCGTCCTTCCTCCCCAGCGGCAGTTTGTACCCCAGGGAGCTGAAGGTGTCGTTCTTCCTCCCCAGCGGCAGAGTGACCTGCAGGGAGCAGAGACCGTCAGTCTCGCACCCCAGAAGCAGGACAAGATAATGAAAGGGGAGACAGCTGGTCCCCCTCTCCACCAGCAGAGAGAGTGTCAGGGAGAGGAGCCTGTTAACCCCTCTCCCCAGCGGCAGTCTACCATCCAGATAGAGGAGCTTGTTACACCCTCTCTCCAGTGGCAGCCTAACCCACCAAGGGGAGATGTTAAGCCCCACAACGGTGCAGATGGGACCGTAGTCTCTGCGCTTACAGCACAAGGGGTAGGGACGGCGGTCCTGTCCCCCAGCCACAAAGCGGTGT